>NC_047144.1:638078-658703 GCF_009829125.3 Periophthalmus magnuspinnatus | reverse complement strand
TGACACGAGCGCCGCGGGACGTCCTCATATGGACACGCGGGACGTCCTTATATGGACACGAGCGCTGCGGGACGTCCTCATATGGACACGAGCGCCGCGGGACGTCCTCATATGGACACGAGCGCCGCGGGACGTCCTTATATGGACACGCGGGACGTCCTTATATGGACACGAGCGCCGCGGGACGTCCTCATATGGACACGCGGGACGTCCTCATATGGACACGAGCACCGCGGGACGTCCTTATATGGACACGCGGGACGTCCTTATATGGACACGCGGGACGTCCTTATATCGTCCTCTTTCTCAACTCAAATCTCTAAATTTAAACCATTCTTTCTCTGTATTCATTTTTCACTCCTCTTCCTTCCCCCTCTTCTCTCTCTCTGTCTCTCTCTTTCTCTAAACCTGACAGCTCTGCTCCATCCATCACTTTCATCATAAATCAGGATTATTCTCCTCTCCATCATCTGTTCTTCTTTGGACATTACCCCCCCCCCTCCCTCCGTGTTTTCTCTCTCTCTTTCTCTCTCTCTTTCTCCCTCCCTGTTCTCTCTTCCCTCTCTTCTCTTCTCTTTCTCTCTTGTTCTTTTCATTCATATTTAAATCTCTGTCAAAAATCACACGATGACGTCATTTCTGATCAGTTTAACTCCTCCCCCAAATATACTGTAAAAGAACAATTTAACAAAACAAAAAACAAAAACAAGAAACAACATAGATCAACTTACAGCAGAAACCGTTTGATACTGAAAAAATAAAATAAAATGAAAATCAATTAAATATCAAATAAAAATATATATAATTAAATAAACATTAAATGAATACATTTAAATTAAATAAATACCAAAATAATACATTCAAATTAAATAAATTTCACATTAAAATTAAATAAAATCAATAAATAATAATAAATTAATTGATCAGCAAAATTAACAAGACAAAAATAAATAAAACGATTTGTCCTGTTTTTTTTCTTCTTCTTCTTCTTAATCAAAATGAAGACGTCAGGATTAAAGCTGCAATGAGCTCGTTTTTCAGGGCACAGCTTTTTGAACCGTGGTCTGAATCTGACACTTTGACTCTCAGCTTCATGTTTATCTGGACTTTACTTTTCATGTGACTTTGTGCGTCTCTTTACCTCCGTCTGTCTCTTTCTTTTCATCCCTGTTTTCTATAGTGTCTCTTTATCAAAAGTGTCTTTTGTTCTGTTTGTGTCATGATCTGTTCGCTCTCTCCTGCTCTTGGTTGTGTACGCACGACCTACACGACCTACACGACCTACAGGTCCTACAGTGTAGGGTTAGTGCGTGTACATAATATTATCTCTATGGTGTAGGGCCTGTGACAAGGAGACTGCCACCTACAGGTGTGGACGTGTAATGTGAGAACCACTGGTTTAACTTGAAGAGCAGGGGCCTCAGTTTAACTTTAAGTTTTATCTTTGTCAGACACAGGAGCACGAGCCAAGAGCTGAGCCTGATGAGCCGCACGGCTCTAGAGCTGTGCCAAGACTCTCTCCTCTCTCTCTCCCCCTCTCTCTCCTTTCTCTCTCCTCTCTCTCTCTCTCTCCCTCCCTCTCTGTCTCTCTGTCTCTCTTCGTCTTATTAGTCCCTCACTCCTTTTAACCCATGTAAATATGCCCCGCCCCCTCTCCTCCCACTGCCCCGTGGCCCCGCTCCTCCGAGGCCCCGCTCCTCCGAGGCCCCGCTCCTCCGAGGCCCCGCTCCTCCGAGGCCCCGCTCCCCCGAGGCCCCGCTCCCCCGAGGCCCCGCTCCTCCTCCGAGGCCCCACTCCTGACATAATCGCTATTATAGTGAGGAGGTGCAGAGTGAGTAAAAGGGAGAGGAGGATGCAGGAGGAGAGGGAGGAGAGAGAGAGAATAGAGAGAGAGAGGAGGAGAGACAGATGGAGGAGGAAGAAAGAGGGAGGAGGGAGAGAGAGAGAGAATGAATGAACATGATAAAGTCTGAGAGGAAGATGAGGAGAAGTATCAGCCAGAGACAGAGAGAGAGGAGGAGAGAGGGAAGAGGAGACAGAGGGGGTAAAACAGGAGGGGGTCAGAGGGGGTCAGAGGGGGTCGGGGGGGGTCGGGGGGGTCATGGTAACACAGGACGGGCCCAAAAATGTGTCTAATCCTGGAGTAACAGAGGAGCAGTGTTTGAGGCTTTAACACAGGAAGTGAAAAAGAAAAAGACAAAAACAAAAACACTGTAACAACCTGAGAGTCTCAACGAGGCCAGAACGAGGTCCAAACGAGGACCACAACACACCCACAGGCCCCAACGAGGACCACAACACACACACAGGCCCTAACGAGGACCACAACACACACACAGGCCCGAACGAGGACCACAACACACACACAGGCCCGAATGAGGACCACAACACACACACAGGCCCAAACGAGGACAAACAAGTAAAAAGACTCGGCTCAGATGAATCAGACAAAACGACGTCAGTATAAATATTTATTTATCCGTTTAAAAACTGACAAATATTGTATTCATTTCTTTTTCAGATATTTAATTAAACTACAGCAACTGTTTGCTAATAAAATAAATGTTCTTCAAAACCCCAAAGTGAAATCCTGCAGGGGCGGAGCCGTGTCAGGGGCGGAGCCGTGTCAGGGGCGGAGCCGTGTCAGGGGCGGAGCCGGGTCAGGGGCGGAGCCGTGTCGGGGCCCGGGTGGAAATGTTGATTTAAAAAAAACTTTGTTTTTTACTTTGACGGTTGGTGTTTGTCTTGGACCTGCTCAGGGTTTTTATCTGAGAAAATGAAAATATACAAATAAAAACAATAAAAATTGTTTCTGTTGAACAAAATTCAGCACAAATTTTTATCAAAATCACCACATTTGAAACTTTATCATAGATGCAGTATTTGTACTTTTACTTAAGTATCAGTGTCCAGTACGTTCCACCTCTGTGTCTCATTATGTTTAAAAAAAACTGTATTTTCTCTGTAAAAACATGAAACTGTTGGATTAAATTTAAAACATTTTGAACTGAATCAATTTATTAAAACTTAAATCAAAAACTGAATCAGAAAATCACAAGTCAGACCTCACAGACCTCAAAGACCTCACAGACCTCACAGACCTCACAGGCCTCACAGACCTCACAGACCTCACAGACCTCACAGACCTCACAGACCTCACAGCTACAGACCTCACAGACCTCACAGACCTCACAGGCCTCACAGACCTCACAGGCCTCACAGACCTCACAGACCTCACAGACCTCACAGGCCTCACAGACCTCACAGACCTCACAGACCTCACAGGCCTCACAGACCTCACAGGCCTCACAGACCTCACAGACCTCACAGCTCCAGACCTCACAGACCTCACAGACCTCAGCTCTGCACCAGGCCCTTCGCTCCTCAACCCAAATCCTTCTGTTTTCCTTTGTCCCTTTAAACCTCGGGGTCCTCAGGGGGGACTCGGGGGAGGGCCTTGGGGGGGGCCTCGGTGAGGACCTCGGGGGGGTCTGTGAGGACATGGTGACCCGGGCGCCTCCTGAAATCCTCCTCTTTGTCTCTGATCTTTTGTGGAGTTTTTGTGGCTCGTGTTGACTCTGGAGCACAGAACATGGAGAGGATCTGCCCCTCCTCAGACGCACTAATGCCCCTAAACACTTCCTCTTTCCCTCTTTGGGGGATTATTGCAGGGTGTGGGGGGGGGCGGGGGTCGGGGGGCGCAGGGGGTCGGGGTCAGGCTGGAGGAGGAGGGGTTATTTGAAGAGGGGCAAAGGCAAACTGGAAACTTCATTCTAATTTTCAAATTTGTTCTTATTTTCTTCATTTCTTGCGTCTGTGCCGCCTTTTCAGCTCAAAACGACTCTTGGTAAATGTTTAGTTTGAACTTTAAAGTCTCTGGATCTCATTTTTCACGTCTTAAAAAATTTTAAACTGAACTAAAAACAGTCCAAACTTACTCCTCACTCACTATTTACTCACCATGATGAGTTTATAAGCACTTTACACACAGGCCAAAGTGGAGTTTTACAGTCGTTGTAAAGCTACGTTAACAACAGCTAGCATGCTAACGCGCACATCCTGATTATTGGACAGTAAATCCGCATTAAACGAGGAGTATCCGTGTTGTTTTAAGTCGTACAACAGTTCAGCGTCTTCTCAGAACAAACAAACTAAAGTGATTTATGTCTTTTTTTCATACAGTTTCAGAAAGAGGAGCCACTGAGCGACGACAGAGGAGGTGACCAGGAGGAGACAACGAGGAGGAGGTCACGAGGATGAGCTAGGAGGTAACGGCGAGGAGGAGGACGTTAGGACGAGGAGGAACGTACGACAAGGAGGCTGCGACGAGGTAATTATGAGGAAGAGGAGGTTATGAAAAGGAGGAGGTTACGATGAGGAGGACACAACAAGGAGGCTGCGACGAGGAGACTATGTGGAGGGGGAAGTTACGACGAGGAGGTTACAATGAGGAGAGGGAGGTTACGATGAGGAGGACGTGACGACGATGAGGAGGAGGTTATGATGAGGAGAAGGAGGTTAGGACAAGGAGGCTACAACGAGGAGAATACAACGAGGAGGAAGCTACGACGAGGAGATTATGACAAGGAGGAGGTTATAACGAGGAGGAGGTAACGATGAAGAGGAGGTTAGGACAAGGAGGCTACGACAAGGAGATTACGACGAGGAAGAGGTAAAGACGAGGAGGTTATGACAAGAAGGAGGAGGTTACAATAATGAGGAGGTTATAACGAGGAGGAGGTAACGATGAGGAGGAGGAGGAGGTTACGACAACGAGGAGGTTACTAATAACAAGAAAATTCAACATTTGTGCTGCAGATTTATGGACATTTCTTTCAAAAACAGAGTCTCTCCCGTAGAGTTACACAAGCCCCGCCCACCGCCTGAGACTATGACATCATCACATTAGCGACGGGTTTGATTGACAGCGTTGCTAAGCGTTCTTCTTCTTCTTTTGACAGTCTGTGGTCAAACCCAAAGGAAAACCCTGACGTATTTGGAGACGGCGTAGAGAATTTTTCAAAGCTAATCCAGGAAACAGCTGAAAGCGTCTGGTGCTGAACCTCACGAGGATAAACAGAAGATGAGTCCGTCCTCGGAGGAGTGAACGTGTGAGGATCTGACGGACGACGAGAGTCTGAAGATATGACTGTGTGTGTCGCTGCAAATATGTGAATTATGCACTTAAGACGGTGAAAGTGTGTGTTTATTTGGCACATCCATAAGCTAACACAGCTCTGGGCTCGCCTTTCCACAGAGCTGACCTGTAACACAGAAACATACCACGGTTAACGGCAGATCAGCCACCTGCTCCTTTGTTTTTTCATGCTCCTCAGTGTCGCATTAAACTGGTCTGTTTCCGTGGAGACAAGTAAATGTCAAGTGACAGGTGAGGAGGCTACGATGACAAGGAGGAGGTTACGAAGACCAAGAGGAGGTTATGACAACAAGGAGGTTATGACAACAAGGAGGTTACGACGACGAGGAGGTTACGACGAAGAGGAGGTTACGACGAAGAGGAGGTTATGACGAAGAAGAGGTTACGAAGACCAAGAGGAGGTTATGATGACGAGGAGGTTACAACGAAGAGGTTACGACGATGAGGAGGTTACGACGACGAGGAGATTATGACAAGGACGAGGAGGTTACGACGAAGAGGAGGTTACGAAAGATGAGGAGGTAGTTATGATGATGAGGAGATTGCAAGGAGGAGGAGGTTATGACGCTACGACGGCTACGACGACAAGGAGGACATTACAAAGACCAAGAGGAGGTTACGACGAAGAGGTTACGAGGACGAGGAGGTTACGACAAGGAGGAAGTTATGACGAAGAGGAGGTTATGACGACGAGGAGGTTACAAAAGATGAGGAGGTAGTTATGATGACGAGGAGATTGCAAGGAGGAGGAGGTTATGACGATGAGGAGGTTATGAGGAGGAGGTGGTTACGACAAGTAGGCTACAATGACAAGGAAGAGGTTAAGACGAGAAGGAGGTTATCCTCATCGTCATAACCTCCTCCAGGTTACGACAACGAGGAGGTTACGATGAGGAGGAGGTTACGATGAGGAGGAGGTTACAATGAGAAGGAGGTTACAATGATGAGGTTATGAAAGATGAGGAGGTAATGATTATGACGAGGAGGTTACAATGAGAAAGAAGTTATGACGATGAAGAGGAAATTACGATGAAGAGATTATAAGGAGAAGGCGGTTACGACGAGGAGGCTACAATGACGAGGAGCAGGTTACAATGAGGAGGAGCTTACGATGAGGAGGAGGCTACGACGAGGAGGTGGTTAGGGTGAGGAGGAGGCTACGACGAGGAGGAGGTTATGGTGAGGAGGAGGTTCAGATCATTATAAACAGATGAATGATCCAAACGTCACAGAGAACCATGAGCTTTGTCTCCGTGTCGTTGGAGGAACATTAAGACGGATGTTTTTTGGGAATCAGCGCGATTCCAAGGTCACGCGCTGATTAGCTTAATGCGCTACAGGAGCATTAGCATGAGGTTTGAGACGGCCTGACGCAGACGGATAGTGTTGGGACCGCGGAAGCTTTCAGGAAAAATGGGAACATGGAAATTGTTTTGGGCCTCGGAGAGCGGAGAGGTGGAGGGATGGGAGATGGTTTTGGGCCGGGAGGGAAAATTTTAAAGAACCAAAATAACAAAATTTTAAGACACATGTTTGTTTTGTGGCTCTGATGCTAATTTAGACATACATTTGTTGTGAACAGTTTGATTAGAAGGAGTCGCCTGATTAGAAGGATTAGGAGGATTAGAAGGAGTCGCCTGAAGGTTTATGTCTGGATTTTTTTTTTCTATGACGCAACAAAACTGGCAAAATGCAAACAGAGAATGATTTAGTACTGAGAGAAGATGAGTTTGGATTCATGTATTAACGAAACAAGTGTGAAAGAGAAGGGGAGAGAGGGAGAGGGGGAGGAGGAGAGAGGGAGAGAGAGAGAGGCAGAGTACAACCCGAGAAAGAAGGAGAGATGGAGAGAGGACAAGAGGGAGAGAGAGACAGACTACAACCCACGAGAGAGAGAGAGAGACGGAAAGAGAGGGGAAGAGAGGGAGAGACAGAATACAACCCAAGAAAGAAGGAGAGATGGAGAGAGGACAAGAGGGAGAGAGAGACAGACTACAACCCACGAGAGAGAGAGAGAGAGAGACGGAAAGAGAGGGGGAGAGAGGGAGAGACAGAATACAACCCAAAAAAGAGGGGAAGGGAGGGACAGAGAGAAAGAGAGGGAGAGAAAGGGAGAGAGGGAGACAGAACACAACACAACATGTACTACAAGAGAAGAAAAGAAGAAGAGAGGGGGAGGGAGAAAGGAAAGGGGAAAGGGGGAGGGGAGACAGAAGGGGGAGGGAGGGAGAGAAAGCAAGAGAGAAGGAGAGAGGGAGAGAGTGGGAAAGAGAGGAGAGCGAGAGGAGAAGAGGGGCGAGGTCTGTGCCTGTAGATTAATGAGCATGTATTCTCCTGTAGCTCTTGATTATGTAAACAAACGGCTAACGCGCTAACACGGCTAATGAAGCTAATGAAGCTAATGAAGCTAATGAAGCTAATGAAGCTAATGAAGCTAATGAAGCTAATGAAGCTAACGTGTCAGGCTTCACTCCTCGGCTCCTGTAACAGCTCTGCTCCAAAAAACAGGACAAACGGAAGAGTCAGGGTCTGCAGGAAAGAGCCGGGTTCTTCAGGGTGAAATGGAGGGTCATCCGCTTGTCTCCATGGAGATGTCATTGCACCGCCTGAAATGTTCCACAGCATGTCTTTAGGTCTGATTTTCATGAAAAGAAATAGGTGGAACCATCTCCGCCTCATCTCCCTCTCATTTCTCCCTCATCTCTCCCTCATCCCCCTTCATCTCCCCCTCCCCCTCATCTCCATCTGTCAGACGTGGCAGGACCTTCCCCGTGAACGACTGTTGCGCTGGTGCAGATGTTTGTGGGTTCTTCCTCAGCTCATGCCTCCTCTGCCCCCTCCCACCTCCTCCATCTCCCCCTCCCCTTCCCCTCTGTCTCCCCCTCTCCTCCTCCTCTGTCTTCCCCTCTCCTCCCCCTCTCCTCCCCCTCTCCTCCTCCTCTGTCTCCCCCTCTCCTCCCCCTCTCCTCCTCCTCTGTCTCCCCCTCTCCTCCCCCTCTCCTCCCCCTCTGTGCCGGTGCAGATGTTTGCGGGCTGCTCCTCGGCTCGTGCCCCCTCTCTTCCTCCTCTGTCTCCCCCTCTCCTCCTCCTCTGTCTCCCCCTCTCCTCCTCTGTCTCCCCCTCTCCTCCCCCTCTCCTCCCCCTCTCCTCCTCCTCTGTCTCCTCCTCTGTCTCCCCCTCTCCTCCCCCTCTCCTCCTCTGTCTCCCCCTCTCCTCCTCCTCTGTCTCCCCCTCTCCTCCTCTGTCTCCCCCTCTCCTCCTCCTCTGTCTCCCCCTCTCCTCCTTTTCTGTCTCCTCCTCTGTCTCCCCCTCTCCTCCCCCTCTCCTCCCCCTCTGTCTCCCCCTCTCCTCCTCCTCTGTCTCCCCCTCTGTCTCCCCCTCTCCTTCCCCTCTCCTCCCCCTCTCCTCCCCCTCTCCTCCCCCTCTGTCTCCCCCTCTCCTCCTCCTCTGTCTCCCCCTCTCCTTCCCCTCTCCTCCCCCTCTGTCTCCCCCTCTCCTCCTCCTCTGTCTCCCCCTCTGTCTCCCCCTCTCCTCCTCCTCTGTCTCCCCCTCTCCTCCCCCTCTGTCTCCCCCTCTCCTCCCCCTCTGTGCCGGTGCAGATGTTTGCGGGCTGCTCCTCGGCTCGTGCCCCCTCTCCTCCTCCTCTGTCTCCCCCTCTCCTCCCCCTCTCCTCCTCCTCTGTCTCCCCCTCTGTCTCCCCCTCTGTCTCCCCCTCTCCTCCCCCTCTCCTCCCCCTCTGTGCCGGTGCAGATGTTTGCGGGCTGCTCCTCGGCTCGCGCCTCCTCCTCTAAACCCATTACCCTCCAGTACCAACATGGCGCCATATGACACGCCATCATTTAGTAATTAAACTTTAGCTCGTTTAAAGACGCGGCGCTGGCGAGGGAGCGATCATAAACAAAGCAGATTCTGCGCCGGAGGAGGCGCGCCGAGACCTGCGGAGACGAGCCGTTTTTACATTTACAAACCAAAGCATCCGTCAGTTTGAGCTTAAATACTGATGTTTTATTTTCAGCACAAACCAGACGAGGAGAAGTGTTTAAGAACGATCACAGAGAGGTTTGAATCTGACAAAATGAAACAATAGAGCACTTATATATGTTATTATTCATCTTTATGCTAATGCTAATGCTAATGCTAGCTTGTCACGCGTTTCCTCCTCAAAAACAGACCTGGAGTTGTGTTTTGTTTCATTCTCACATGTTTGAGTCACTTTATTATTAGTCTGTAACATCTACAAACTTCAAAATGCGACGTTCCACCTTGTGATGTCATCATTTGGTAGTTTTCAAGTTAACTCCTCCCACTTTTACCTTTAGTTCAGTCGAGATAAGAGACAACTCCAGGACTGAAATGATCCAAATGATTCTATAAATGAAGGTGTGTGGAGTTTAAAAACACAGCGGAGCACTTCCTGTATCACCACATGATGACATCACAAGGTGGAACAGAGTGTTTTCAGTTTGAGAGAAGAACTCAGCCTAAATCTGCAGGTTTGTGAGTTAAACGTGTGAATGAAACAAAACACAACTCTCTGTCTGTGTGTGATGAGGAAACATTAGAACATGGTTAAATCTGACATAAATACATGGGCTTTTATGCACTGTCCCATTTAAATAAATAAATAAATAAATACAGTTTTTTCCGACACCTCAGTCTCAGTGAGTAGGCGGCGTTGATCTGCCCATCATTATCACGATCGTGTTGTATCATTTCTTTTTCCTGCAGATCCTTGTGGTCCTAAATATGAGGCCACGATGACGTCACGATGAGGTCAGGATGAGGTCTGAGGACTGCACACAGACTAAGGCCTCAGAGTCACTTTTTTCTTTCTCCCGCTCTTCATGACACAATACGTCTTTTATGGGCAAAGAAGTTTTTATTCAGACAGTCTTTATTCAACTTCTCCCACCTGTAATTTTCATCATAGTTTCACTTCAACTATGAGACAGAAAGAAACGAGGGAATCACACTGTAGGATTTATAATGAGCTCATTTGTAAATTCCTCTGTAAAATAAGTATTTGTCTCCTAAAAACAAACAAGATCTGTGTCTCTGACCTGTACCTTCTTCTTTCAGAGGCTCCTCTGTCCTCCACTCGTTCTCTGTATTAATGTCCCCTGTTTGAACTCGTCCTCAGTATAAAAGACACATGTCCACAACCTCAAACAGTCAGACTCAAACTCCACTATGGACAAGACCAAAGAGCAAAGGAACCACAAACAAAACTGTAGACACCAGGCCCCGAACACTCAATCTGCAACAGGTAAGAGCTGGAGTCAACAAATCAACTGTGGAGCAAGTATTACAAAATGGAACAAGACCAAGACCTGGGGCTCCACCAAGATCTGACCCCGTGGGGTCAAAATGACACAAGAACAAAGAGCAAAAACCCCAGAACCACACGACCGAGTGAATGACCTGCAGAGAGCTGGGACCAAAGTAACAAAGGGACCATCAGTAACACACTACACCACCAGGGACTCAAATCCTGCAGTGCCAGACGTGTCCCCTGATTAAGACAGGACATGTCCAGGCCCGTCTGAAGTTTGACAGAAGCATTTGGATGATCCAGAAGAGGATTGGGACAATGTCACATGGTCAGATCAAACCAAAATACAACTGTTTGGTAAAAACTCAACTTGTCACGTTTGAAGGAGAAAAAATGCAGAGTCTCATCCAAAGAACATCAGACCTACTGTGAATCATGGGGGTGGAAACATCATGCTTTGGGGTTGTTTTTCTGCAAAGGGACCAGGACGACTGATCCGTGTAAAGAAAAGAATAAATGGGGCCAAGTATCTCTCATAGTTTAAGTTGAAGCTATGATGAAAATTACAGGCCTCTCTCGTCTTTTTAAGAGGGAGAACTTGAACAATTGGGGCTGAATAATGCCCCACTCCTGAAATCTCATTCATTCTCTTTCTCTCTCTTTTCACTCCTTTATACATATACATTTTTCAGCAGGAGTTTCTCTTTCTGTCTTTCTCCCTCTCTCTTCTCTCTTTCTCCCTCCCTCTCTCTTCTCTCTTTCTCCCTCTCTCTCCTCTCTTTCCTTCCCTCTCTCTTCTCTCTTTCTCCCTCTCTCTCCTCTCTTTCCTTCTCTCTCTTTCTCCTCCTTTATCCAAATACACTTTTCAGCAGGAGTTAGCGTGCCGTCATTACAATCCAAACTCCTCTTTTACTGCCCGTGAAAGTGCGTGGGCGGCGGCGGCCATTACGGTTCCGTGCGGATCAAGGTCGGCGCTCCCGTGATTGTTAGAACGGTGAAGGTGACGGGGAAGTGCCGCGAGCCAATCACCCGGAGACTTCTGCACGCGCTCAGATATGTCCTACACGCAAACTGTCCATGAGAGGAGCAAACTAATCAGAGGAGAGACAGGCCCGGACAGAAGGAGATAATCACATCATCAGTGAGGAGGAGGAGGAGAGGAGGAGGAGAGGAGGAGGTGGAGAGGAGGAGGAGGTGGAGAGCTAATGTAATACAGTGGATTTATGGGCCTGTTCTCTGTGTAAAGTCTTGTCATTTAGACCCAGAGAGTCTAATGCAACTCTAGAGCCGCTATCGCTAGCATGAGCTACGCGACGCTAGGCTACGCGACGCTGGGCTACGCGGCGCTAGGCTACGCGGCGTTAGGCTACGCGACGCTAGGCTACGCGACGCTAGGCTACGCGACGCTGGGCTACGCGGCGCTAGGCTACGCGACGCTAGGCTACGCGACGCTAGGCTACGCGACGCTAGGCTACGCGACGCTAGGCTACGCGACGCTAGGCTACGCGACGCTAGGCTACGCGACGCTAGGCTACGTTAACAGACGTCCAACAGCCGCCATGTTGCGACTGAACATTTAGACCCAGACCAGACCAGGACTAGACCAAGACCAGACCAGGACTAGACCAACACCAGACCAAGACCGGACCAAGACCAGACCAGGACTAGACCAAGACCGGACCAAGACCAGACCAGGACTAGACCAAGACTGGACCAGACCAGGACTAGACCAACACCAGACCAAGACCGGACCAAGACCAGACCAGGACTAGACCAAGACCGGACCAAGACCAGACCAGGACTAGACCAAGACTGGACCAGACCAGGACTAGACCAAGACTGGACCAAGACTAGACCAAGACTGGACCAGACCAGGACTAGACCAAGACCAGACCAGGACTAGACCAAGACTAGACCAAGACTGGACCAGACCAGGACTAGACCAAGACCAGACCAGGACTAGACCAAGACTGGACCAAGACTGGACCAAGACCAGACCAGGACTAGACCAAGACCCGACCAGGACTAGACCAAGGCCGGACCAAGACCAGATCAAGACTGGACCAAGACCAGACCAGACCAGGACTAGACCAAGACCGGACCAAGACCGGACCAAGACCAGACCAGGACTAGACCAAGACCGGACCAAGACCAGACCAGGACTAGACCAACACCAGACCAAGACCGGACCAAGACCAGACCAGGACTAGACCAAGACCGGACCAAGACCAGACCAGGACTAGACCAAGACTGGACCAGACCAGGACTAGACCAAGACTGGACCAGACCAGGACTAGACCAAGACCAGACCAGGACTAGACCAAGACTAGACCAAGACTGGACCAGACCAGGACTAGACCAAGACCAGACCAGGACTAGACCAAGACTAGACCAAGACTGGACCAGACCAGGACTAGACCAAGACTGGACCAAGACTGGACCAAGACCAGACCAGGACTAGACCAAGACCCGACCAGGACTAGACCAAGGCCGGACCAAGACCAGATCAAGACTGGACCAAGACCAGACCAGACCAGGACTAGACCAAGACCGGACCAAGACCGGACCAAGACCGGACCAAGACCAGACCAAGACCGGACCAAGACCAGGAGACAGTCCCACTGCTCCTGACCCAGAGACACTGAAGGACGGGTCAAAAGCAGAGGACACATTTCTCTATGGGGACAGTAAAGAGTCCCACCAGACGAAGGTACAGGTCAGATCTGTGGAGAGGCGACTCCGCTCATAGTGAGAACACAGGATTTTCAAGGTATTTCTCTGCAGTAAAAACCATTTACAACTGAACACATTCAAACAGCTAGCTTAATGCTATACTGGGGAATAACATCTCCATGGAGACGAACAGGCAGAGTGTTCCCCTGTAGAAAAGTTCCACAGTGCAGCTTTATCCTTTGTGTATATGTTCCATTATTTTTTTTATTATTATCACTATCAGACTTCCCGCTCTCTTCAGTCCAAATCCCGCTCTCCGTGTAATCCCTGAACGTTCCCGCCCGGAGCCACGCACACCCCCCGCTCTCCGAGTTCAACCCCCGCACGGCCTCATGGGAAAACCCGGCTGCGTTATCCACTGCAGGGGTGAAGGAGGATCTGCTCGCCGGTGTTTTCCATCGGCTTCAAACTTATTCCTTCATGATTCGTTTTGACCAAAAGCGAACTCAAAGCCGCTGGTGTGGAAAGTTTGACGGGCTAACGCGGCGCTCGCTCCCCGGACGAGCTATTTTAATCCAGACTTAGGGCGATTCTCCGACAATTACCAGACCAATTTGAATAAAGAATGAGTTAAAATGTCTGTGGAGTTTTGATTGTACCAACGTGTGTGTATTTAACAGTACGGACGCGCGGTAAGTGTGAGTCTGAGGGGGCGGAGCTTGGATGGCGAAGATACTCCCCGGACGCCCGTGTTAATGACCTAAACTTCAACTAGAAATTTTTTTTATTTAATTATCTCGAGCCGCTCAAGTTGTAACTTCAGTTTGACCTTTGAAAGCCGGAAAGTTACAGCAACGTTTTTGAAGAAGGTTATCGGAATTTAATCCAATCCAGACGGAAACTAAAAGATACAGGTGTTTTTGCGGCGGGTGATGTCACATTTTGATGTTGTATTTTGAATTTAAATTAATAAAGTCCAATCTTTTTGAAGGAAATCAGGCCCCGCCCTCTCTCCCACAGGCCCCGCCCCCGCTTCATTTGAACTATACCTCCGTCTTATTTGTTTTACTCGTTTATATTTTACCAAACCAATTTGTGAATCTTGAAACTGGCACGAAATAGTCACATTTTTACATTTTCACAGTTTCCACTCACACATTTACACAGTGGGGCGGGGGGAAGTGTCTTGCACAAGGACACAACAGCAGCATTCATCTGTGGAGCTGGAATCTCACCAACAACCCGTCGGGATTTGAACACTCGACCGATGATGTTAACGTCGGGGATTTGAACCAGCAGCCTGTGAATCCTGTTTGACTACGGTGAGGATCAAACATCTTTATTCTCCTTCATTTACATTTTCAGAATAAGAGTTTCAAAGATATTTTTTTAAATATTTGCCAATTTATTTCATTAAACATTAAATTTTTTTCTTGTTTCGATGTCACTTTTAATGTTCATAAAATAAAACAGTGAGTGTGAATGTGACGTCATGTGACTTTATGTGACGTCACTAAAACATGTTTAACATTTAGAACTGTTCACGTTTACTATGAGTCACAGCCCAATCATTTAAAGTCACAATATGTCACTTTTTAACCAAAGAAATTGACTAAAATCAAATTTTGTTTTGTTTTTTGTTTATTTGCTCCATTTTGGCTGTGGCTCACATCTCCACAGATCTAACTCTTATCTAAAAATGATCTATCTCCATTTAACTTTCTGTTTCCATGGAATCAAACAGGTGATGTGCCGACTCCAGGAAGTTCCATATTGTATCTTTAAAAAAAACAAAAAGGGGAGGGGGGTGGGGTGGGGGGAGGAGAAAGAACAGGAGGAAGTGTTGGGATGCAGGAGGAGGAGCAGGAGGAGGAGGAGCAGGAGGAGTTTTCCACATTTACAGTCTTGTTTTACAGTCGTGGCTCAGATTCATTTAGCTGAGCCCGGAGCCTCGGGCCCCAGAGACAGATCCAGCTTAGGGCCCCTGAGACCTGGAACCGGCCCTGGACATGATCAGAGTTTATGTGAACGACAGATCTGATCTTCTGATCATGTGACTCATGTGATCATGTGACTCATGTGATCATGTGACTCATGTGACTCATGTGACTCGTGTCTCTGTTGTTTCTTTATGTAAATTAGTTGTTCATTAGTTTAAATGATTTTCTCTGGACTCGGGGCATAAACTGTGTCTCTGCAAACTCATTTAACAAAGTGTTTCATAATCAGACAAATGCAACACACACACACAGATACACACACACACCCCGACACACACACACAGACACACACACACAGACACACACACACACAGAGACACACACGTTCATGTGTCTGTGTGTGTGTGTGTATACAGTTGTGTGTGTGTCTGTGTGTGTGTGTGTCTGTGTGTGTGTGTCTGTGTGTGTGTGTCTGTGTGTGTGTCTGTGCATAACGTAAAGACGAGACTTAACGTCCATTAGTCCGTGTGTGTGACTTTGACGTACGACTTTCCTCTGGAGTCTTTGGACTCTATCGATCGCGGCCCAGAATGCACTGCTCTGATCAGAGACTTTATGAAAAGATGAAAAATGACTCTGGATTTAAAATAAAGAAACGTGACGTAACAACTCGACTCCAGCAGAGTTTAGGCCTGACACTGGAGGAAGTTTAAAGGGACAGTACGGAACATGCTGCAGGACTCAAGGTTAAAACCACACTGTGGAACATTCTCCATGGAGACAGACACGTTTAATGTCATACTCTGGAATATTACAGCCAGGAGAAACATCCAGTATGTTTAAAGTACTCCTCCTGACTCCTCCTGATGACTCCTCCTGATGACTCCTCCTGATGACTCCTCCTGATGACTCCTCCTGACTCCTCCTCCTGAGGACTCCTCAGCCTGATGACTCCTCCTCCTGGGCCTGACTCCTTCTCCTGGTCCTGACTCCTCCTCCTGGGCCTGACTCCTCAGCCTGATGACTCCTCCTCCTGGTCCTGACTCCTTCTCCTGGTCCTGACTCCTCCTGGTCCTGACTCCTCCTCCTGATGACTCCTCCTCCTGGTCCTGACTCCTCCTCCTGGGCCTGACTCCTCCTCCTGGGCCTGACTCCTCCTCCTGGTTCTGACTCCTTCTCCTGGTCCTGACTCCTCCTCCTGACTCCTCCTCCTGGGCCTGACTCCTCCTCCTGGTCCTGACTCCTTCTCCTGGTCCTGACTCCTCCTCCTGATGACTCCTCCTCCTGGGCCTGACTCCTCCTCCTGAGGACTCCTCAGCCTGATGACTCCTCCTCCTGGGCCTGACTCCTCCTGGGCCTGACTCCTCCTCCTGGTCCTGACTCCTTCTCCTGGTCCTGACTCCTCCTCCTGATGACTCCTCCTCCTGGGCCTGACTCCTCCTCCTGGGCCTGACTCCTCCTCCTGGTCCTGACTCCTCCTCCTGACTCCTCCTCCTGGGCCTGACTCCTCCTCCTGGTCCTGACTCCTTCTCCTGGTCCTGACTCCTCCTCCTGATGACTCCTCCTCCTGGGCCTGACTCCTCCTCCTGAGGACTCCTCAGCCTGATGACTCCTCCTCCTGGGCCTGACTCCTCCTGGGCCTGACTCCTCCTCCTGGTCCTGACTCCTTCTCCTGGTCCTGACTCCTCAGCCTGATGACTCCTCCTCCTGGTCCTGACTCCTTCTCCTGGTCCTGACTCCTCCTGGTCCTGACTCCTCCTCCTGATGACTCCTCCTCCTGGTCCTGACTCCTCCTCCTGGTCCTGACTCCTCCTCCTGGTCCTGACTCCTCCTCCTGGTCCTGACTCCTCCTCCTGGTCCTGACTCCCCCTCCTGGTCCTGACTCCCCCTCCTGGTCCTGACTCCTCCTCCTGGTCCTGACTCCTCCTCCTGGTCCTGACTCCCCCTCCTGGTCCTGACTCCCCCTCCTGGTCCTGACTCCTCCTGGTCCTGACTCCTCCTGGTCCTGACTCCTCCTGGTCCTGACTCCTCCTGGTGTGTGTGATATTAGAGTGTAATTAAATCCTTCTCTTTTCGCTCGGATCAATAATCGTCTTAAATCAGATCTAACAGGTCAGAGCAGCAGCCCATGTGTGTGTAATGTGTGTGTAATGTGTGTGTGTAATGTGTGTGTAATGTGTGTGTGTAATGTGTGTGTAATGTGTGTGTGTAATGTGTGTGTAATGTGTGTGTGTAATGTGTGTGTAATGTGTGTGTGTAATGTGTGTGTGTAATGTGTGTGTGTAATGTGTGTGTGTAATGTGTGTGTAATGTGTGTGTGTAATGTGTGTGTAATGTGTGTGTAATGTGTGTGTGTAATGTGTGTGTAATGTGTGTGTAATGTGTGTGTGTAATGTGTGTGTGTAATGTGTGTGTGTAATGTGTGTGTGTAATGTGTGTGTGTAATGTGTGTGTGTAGTGTGTGTGTAATGTGTGTGTGTAATGTGTGTGTGTAATGTGTGTGTGTAATGTGTGTGTGTAGTGTGTGTGTAATGTGTGTGTGTAATGTGTGTGTGTAATGTGTGTGTGTAGTGTGTGTGTAATGTGTGTGTAATGTGTGTGTAATGTGTGTGTGTAATGTGTGTGTGTAATGTGTGTGTGTAATGTGTGTGTAATGTGTGTGTAATGTGTGTGTGTAATGTGTGTGTGAATGTGTGTGTAATGTGTGTAAATGTGTGTAACATGTGTGTGCAATAGGCCACATATGTGCACACATCACACTAACAGCACACACGTGTGCGTCGGTCCCTCCCACAGCGTCGGGATCGATGAAAAACGCCGTAATGATCCAATTAATTAGGAGCGAAATTAAAAGCTCCGCGAAATCAATCGTCACGGTGCAGAGGATGAGAGCAAAGTGGAGCAACATCTGCTCCAGAGAGGAGGAGGCGCAGCTCTGTGTGGCCTCCACGAAACCAGCGAGACAAGAGGGGGAGGAGGAGGAGGAGAGAGGTGGAGGAGGCGCAGCTCTGTGTGGCCTCCAGGAAATCAGTGAGAGAAGAATGGGGGGAGGAAAAAGGGTTGGGATGGAGAAGGAGGAAAGGTAAAGGAGGAGGAGGAGGTTTTCTAAATTCAGGTCGGTTCATGTTTCAGTCGCGGCTGCGTCTCGTCGTTTTAACATAATTTTTAGACGTTTTGAAGCGAAAGTGAATTTTTATAAACTGGAAAAATAAACAGGAGGAGAGAAGCAAAATGTGAAATGAGAGGAGGAGAAGAGAAGGAGGAGGAGAGGAGGAGGAGAGGAGGAGAGGAGGAGGAGAGGAGGAGAAGAGAAGGAGGAGGAGAGGAGGAGGAGAGGAGGAGAGGAGGAGGAGAGGAGGAGGAGAGGAGGAGGAGAGAAGAGGAGGAGAGGAGGAGGGACACAGCCTGGACAAACACATCAGTCCGTTTCACTCGGCTCATAGTTTCAGACTCTGATGTTTTGTTTTAATCATAAACATGAAAATGATCGAGATTCATTTTTATAAAGAAACAAAAACATCAGGTCCAGACGTTTAACAAACAAACAAATAAATAAATAAAAACACATTTCACTTTAAAAACGCAGCTTCTCCAAAAAAGGTAAAAAAAAAACCCCAGTGTCATTTGAATAAATAAATAAATAAATAAATATAAAAACAAGATAAAGAACAAAACGTCTGAAATGTTTAAAACCAAAATAAAGTAAAACTGTGAGGTGCATTTAAAACTCCGAACATTAAAAGGTTTTATTTAAGTATAAAAAACTAAAATCTAATAAAATGATGTGATTGTGTGATTGTGTTATTGTTTTATTGTG
Source organism: Periophthalmus magnuspinnatus (assembly GCF_009829125.3). NCBI lineage: Eukaryota > Metazoa > Chordata > Actinopteri > Gobiiformes > Gobiidae > Periophthalmus > Periophthalmus magnuspinnatus. Next base: position 639,843 of record NC_047144.1, on the reverse strand, counting down.
TGATTGTTTTATTGTTTTATTGTTTTATTGTTTTATTGTGTATAAACATCTCATAAACATCTTTAAATTGTCCCATTGTCCATGAATCAAACCCTGGACTCTGTGGGTTTATTCTCTGGACACGGGTCAGTCGCTCTGAGCCTCTGTGTTTAAGCCCCGCCCCCCGAGGAGTGTGGAGGAGCGGGAAAACACAGACTCCTCCTCCAGACTCCTCCTCCAGAGTCCTCCTCCAGACTCCTCCTCCAGAGTCCTCCTCCAGAGTCCTCCTCCAGACTCCTCCTCCAGACTCCTCCTCCTCCAGACTCCTCCTCCTCCAGACTCCTCCTCCTCCAGACTCCTCCTCCTCCAGAGTCCTCCTCCAGAGTCCTCCTCCTCACCCAGACTCCTCACCCAGACTCATCCAGACTCCTCACCCAGACTCATCCAGACTCCTCCTCCAGACTCCTCCTCCTCCTCTAGACTCCTCCAGACTCCTCCTCCTCCAGACTCCTCCTCCTCCAGACTCCTCCTCCAGACTCCTCCTCCTCCTCCAGACTCCTCCTCCTCTAGACTCCTCCAGACTCCTCCTCCAGACTGCTCCTCCAGACTCCTCCTCCTCCTCCTCCTCCAGACTCCTCCTCCAGACTTACGTCACTCTTCACGTTCATCTTACGCGTGACCAGATCCGACAATAAATCATCTAAAAACAAACTCGTAATAAAGAGACGAAAAAAAAGAAAAGAAAAAACATGATTCTTTGTAAATAAAGAAAAAGCGGCCAGTCAAACGTTTCAGGTGTAAATCTGTTTTATTTTTTGTGAGGTTCATAGAATCACGTCAGGTAAAGAGTTTAATCCAAATGGACACGTGCGTCACGCGGACACTGTGACGTTTTAGGCACATTTATTACGTCCAGGTCTTGGTTTAAAAAAAGAATAAATAAATAATAAAAAATAATGCATAGTAAATCAATAATAAATCGTATGTTTTATATTTTTGTCACACCCCTTTTGTGTGTTTTGGTGTGTTTTTGTGTGTTTTTGTGTGTTTTTGTGTGTTTTGGTGTGTTTTTGTGTGTTTTTGTGTCTTTTAGCTTCGTGCGTAAAAGTTGCCACGTTAAATTTTGCCACAGCAAATGTGCGCACTTTGGATACGTTCCCCTGTCAGTGTTGGTAAGAAATCAATGAATCTTTTGAACTAAACAAAAACATAAAAACAGTGAGAGTAAAAAGAGTTTGTGGATTTGGATTCGGAGCGTTTTTAAAACACAAAACCAACGCGTAAACTCGGACTTTTACGCGCGACGTTCCATCCGCGCGCGTAAAGGTCCGTGTTTGACGTCGCACCACACTCCTCCAGACGACGTTTACGCGGCACTTCTGTCTCTTCCTCTCCTCCTCCTCACCTCCTCCTCCTCCCCTCGTGCACAGGCCATTAGCGCGGGGAGATGAACGAGAGGCGCTGTCGATAGACTATTACACCTGGAATAATGGGAAAAACACTCACCAAACTCCTGACATCACCGACAAACCAAGTGGCACCGGAGACAACCACGTGAGGTTTGTCAAGTCCAAACAAACTTCAACAAAAAAATCAGCGCGACGGGAGAGAAAGAGTCACACAATAAACACAATAAACACAATAAACACAACAAACACAATAAACACAATAAACACAATAAACACAACAAACACAATAAACACAATAAACACAACAAACACAATAAACACAATAAACACAACAAACACAATAAACACAACAAACACAATAAACACAATAAACACAA
>NC_047144.1:598078-633078 GCF_009829125.3 Periophthalmus magnuspinnatus | reverse complement strand
GACCCGCGAATCACCGCGCGCCGCACCGCTTTGTCTGACAAGTCATCAGCAGAAGTGAACACGAAGAGCTGAAAAAAAAATAAAAAAGAGGAGAGAGAGAGAGACAGAAGAGAGGAGGAGAGAGGAGGAGAGAGGAGAAGAGAGGAGGAGGAGGGCGGCCCGATTTTTAGAGCCACAGAACAGGCTGCAGCGGGAGGGTTTGTGCGAGAACAGCCTTTACGCGCGAGGTGCTGGGAGCGAGGCCACCGGGACAGACCGGGACAGACCGGGACAGACGGGGACAGACCGGGGACAGACCGGGACAGACGGGGAGCTCCGTGTCGTTTCGGGACTTTTACTGAGATTATTCTGATTCTTTTTGGCTGTAAAGTGGAGGTTGAGCAGATAAAATGTCGCGCACCTGCTTCACTCCGGGGCGGCTCTGCTGAGACCGACGCGGGGGCAACTTTTGGGGCAGAAGTTGTCGGTTCAACGCGGGACAGGAGGCTCCGAGGCTCCGAGGCTCCACGTATCACCGTTTTTCTTCGCGTTTTCGTCCCGATCAGGAAGGCGAAACGGCGGCTTCAGTTGATTATCTGTCCTTCCTTTGCTATCCGATGGATATTCACTGCAAAGCGGACCCCTTCACTGCGATGCACCGTGAGTATCCGGAGGAGCGAGGGGAACCTGCTCAGAACAAACACACAGAACACACAGAACACACAGAACAAACAGAACAAACAGAACAGTCAGAACAAACACTCAGAACACTCAGAACACTCCACACTGTCCCACCCGCTGCATCACTGGCCGCAGGTTCGACTCAATACAAATAAATAAACTTAAACGTGTTTTACGCAGCGTCACATTTCAACTTTTCTGGCGTTTGAAAAGCTGCTCCCAACGAAAAGCTCATTTAAAACACCAAAAAATAAATATGTTTGACAAAGACACGGGCCAAACACGTCGCGATTTTTATTTTATATTAAAAATGACGCAAAAAAAATCACATTAAACTTGTGCCACGAATTTAAATTTACAAACGCGAAAAAAAAAATAATAATAATAAAATAAATAAAAATATAAACTTGTAATAATAAGAGGCAAAAAGGATAAATAATGAAACCTAAATCCATGTAGACTCGTGTCCAGAGCGGGGGTTTGACGCAGCACAAACAGAAACAGGCCTGAGCTCAAAGTGTCACCAAAGTCAAAGTGAAACAAAGACTTTGATCCAGCGCGTCTTTTACGCACGTTTCCTTTACGCACGCTCTTTCCCGCGCTGTCTCCCCGCGTTTGGGCCTCAGCGGTGGACACGTCACTTACACATATATTATTTAAGGTACTACTACTACTACTACTACTACTACTACTACTACTACTACTACTACTACTACTACTCCTTCCACTGATACTACGCGTCCGACCTGAGCGCGCGTCATTTGGAGAGACTCTGTTCTTCTCCTGACCCTGCGTAATGTGAAGTGTGTGTTTGTGTGTTTGTGTGGGGGTGTGTGTGTGTGTGAGGTGTGTGTAATGTGGAGTGTGTAATCTGATGTAATATCCTCAGCCCAAATCGTGTTCAATTATTCAGCGCAGAGAAGGAACAAGGCGCAACTTAATATCCGCAAACGAGAAAAGGCGCTGCGCAAAACGTGAGGTCAGGACGGACAATTAAAGGAGAAGTGTGTGTGTGTGTGTGTGTGTGTGGGTGTGTGTGGGGGTGTGTGTGTGTGTGTGTGTGTGTTCAGTCATGTGTGAACTCCTCATCTGCACAAAAAAAAATAAAATTAAAATGTATTATTCAACTGATTTTAACACATTTAACGCGTTTAAACTTCCACACTGAGGATAAATGTGAGAAAATAAAATCATTAAATCATTAAAATGCTCCAGTCATTCACATATTTGCTGATTTTTGTTGAAATGTTTCGTGGTTTTGCTTTAAACGCACCGCGCGGATCATTTTAAAGTGATTTATTTTCATATTTCACTTTGTCAAATTGCTCCAAACAACAGAAAAATAAAATAAAATGTGGATTATTATAAAAAATAAATAATAATAATAATAATAATAAAGTGATAAGTGGCTGGTGCTTTTCTGTGTGACAAAAATAACACGATTCAATTTAATTCAATATTTATTAAGAAAATACAACAATTGGTCCGTAGTGAACAGAACAAATAATAATAAATAATAGTAATAATAAAAATGAAAAATACACTGCACTTTGTCCTGAGTGGACCTGACCTGTCCACGGCTCAGAGACACGACCTGGACACGCAGGAGCCGAAGAGCCACAGTCCACGACACAAAACACATTTCAAATAAATAATCCAAAGACATAAATGCAGTTTGCGCGTCCTGACTCTCCAAACATGATCCACGCGCGTTCTGTCTCCACGTGAAGCGCCTGGGACCAACCCCGAGGCTCCGTGGAGACAAAACGCACCAAACACGTGAAACAAACGTCCCGTGTAGATCTGAGCCGCACTGAGCCACAGCCCTGACTCCTCTGCGCCTTTATGTAATGTCGCGGCCGTGCTCCTCGCGCTGTTGTCTCCTTCGCAGGGCACGGCGGGGTGAACCAGCTCGGCGGCGTCTTCGTGAACGGGAGGCCGCTGCCGGACGTGGTGCGGCAGCGCATCGTGGAGCTGGCGCACCAGGGGGTCCGGCCCTGCGACATCTCCAGGCAACTGCGGGTGAGCCACGGCTGTGTCAGCAAGATCCTGGGCAGGTACGGCCGGTAATGCCACGACACTCACTCTTTTGGCACCGTGCGTAATGTTTGGCTTGAGTTGCGTCATTTGGAACATTTCCGCTGCTTTTTTGTTGTAAATTGCGCATGTAAACACAAGAATGAGGGTGAATATTTGGGGAAATACAAGCAAAAAACATCAGCAACATTTATGTGTACACTGCATGACAATCTGTGCCCAAAAAGGACACTTTGGCACCGTGCGTAATCGTGCTTGTTGTTGCGTCATTTTAAACACTTGCGCTGCTTTCTTGTTGTAAATTGCGCATGTAAACACAAGAATGAGTGTGAATATTTGGGGAAACAAGTAGAAAACAGTAACAGTATTTATGTGTGCACTGCATGATGATCTGTGCCCAAAAAGGACCCTTTGGCACCGTGCGTAAATCTGCTTTTGCTCTTTGCGTCATTCTGAATATTTGCGCTGCTCTTTTGCTGTAAAGTGCGCATGTAAATAAAAGAAGGAGGGTTCATATTTTGGGAAATACAAATAGAAAACATGAACTTTTATTTGCACACTGCCTGATAAGTCGTGCCCAAAACGCACCACCTGGCACCGTGCGTAATGTTGCTTGTAGTTGCGTCATTTTAAACACTTGCGCTGCTTTCTTGTTGTAAAATGCGCATGTAAAGAGAAGAAGGAGGGTTAATATTTTGGGAAATATAAGTAGAAAACATGAACAACATTTATTTGTACACAGCGTGGCGATCTGTGCCCAAAAAGGACACTTTGGCACCGCGCGTAAATGTGGAAATAAGAAGGAAGGTTAATATTTTGGGCAAAACAAATAGAAAACTTTTATTTGCGCTCTGCCTGGAGAGACGTGTCCAAAACGTGGAGCCAGGAGCGTGGGGCCTGTTTGGACTGAAATGTGGATGTAATGACAAAAAGGAAGGTTCATGTTTTGTGGAATAAAAACAGTAAATGTGAAGAGCGCGTTTTGGCGCAGTGCGGGGCGGGTCACGCACAGAGCGCACCCCCTGGCGCACTGGAACACGCGCAATGGGACGTTACGCATTTGGGACGTTATGGCTTTAATCACCGCTTCATTTTTAAATGTTTAAGAATCGATTCACGTGTCAATAAAACACAGAGCTGTAAAATGAATTATTAACAACTTTGTGCGCTTTTTACGCAATAAAAAAAAACGCAGCTTCCGTAACTGCGGCTTTTATTGGCAGCAGAGATTTAAAAGAGGCCTTCATATGTGTCTACAGAAGCTGATTTATTTGTATAAAACTTGTTAATGTCAATGTAGAATTAATTTAAAAACAGGACTTTGGGAATTTGGGCTAAAAAAAAACAAACAAACTGTGACACAAACTTAAAATAACCGCGCGTCCTGCGTCACTCTGCTGCGTCACTTTGAGTTTTAGCGTAAAACAAATGTATCTGGTTTGACACTGGGTATTTTTTTTATATTTTGTAGCATATACAATAAACCAATTATGAAAAAAATACAAGTAAATGAAGCCTCTTTAGCCCAGAATGGCTTCACTCAGGCGCCATCCCGTTCACTCAACCGTGCGATTCATTTCAACACAAAAAACGCCAATATCCTGGACTTCTGCAGAAAAGACGCGAGGAAAAAGAGGTCTGAATGGAGCCAAGCCAAGCGGAAAATTAGTTAAAATGGCCAAATGAATTAATTTTATAAGGAGATACCCATAATGCACTCGTGATTTGCATAATAGCGCCATTTGCGTAACGTTTAACTTGTTTCCAAATTAAAAAGCGATGCCAACGGTCTTTTCAGCGGAGCCCTCTCATTAATTGGAGCTTATCTGGAATTTTAGTGCAAATATTAAGCTAATTATTGTTTTATGTCATTGCTGTTGGCGTGTTTGTGCGGGAATAATTATTAAAAAAGTCAAACATTTGTAAGGTTTTTACGCGTAAAGACGAAGCGCATATGGCTCATGTCTGCGCTCATTACGCTTTGTTTCTTACAGATATTATGAAACTGGCAGCATCAAACCGGGCGTGATCGGAGGCTCTAAACCCAAAGTGGCCACGCCTAAAGTTGTGGATAAAATCGCCGATTATAAAAGACAAAACCCCACGATGTTCGCGTGGGAGATCCGGGACCGGCTGCTGGCGGAGGGAATCTGCGACAACGACACCGTCCCCAGCGTGTCCTCCATAAACAGGTGAGGAACGACACGGGAAGGAACGAGATCGGGAACGAGGGGGCTCTCCTTCAACGCCTGGATCCGAATCTCATGTTTAAAGAGTCTGATAATTACACGGATTAGAGCTTTAAGGACGGATCAGTGTGAAAAACTGTTCAAAAAATGATGAGCTGCAGTGAATAAACAGCAGAATCGAACAGTTTAGTGGTGAGTTTGAGTCTGGAATGAGGCAGATGAGTTATTTATTCAACCTTTTACACTTTAAATCTTATGCATAGTCAAAAAAAAAAACCCAAAATGTCTCAGTTGTACAAAAATCCACATGATAAATAACAGCTCGTCTACACTTTTTCCCTTTTTTAAGCCATAAAAATCCTGTTAAATCAAGTATCACTTTGTACTTTTGCCCTTTTTCACACATTTACCTCTGTTTTCCACCTCTGTCCGTCCTCATTTCTCCTTCGCTGCATCAAATAAAAGTGAAATACCAGTTTAACTCGAAGAACAACACACAAACGAATGCACTTTTCTTAGTTTTACGCGAGAAAACGATGAAAAAAGTCTCCGTGTCCATCTCAGAAACACTTTAAAACGACGTATTTGAGCCATGATCTACATTTAAACTGAGGATTGTGCGGATTGTTAAAAAATATCAGGCGTTTGTGGAGCTCAGGTGGTGATTTTGGAAGCGAAAAATCACATTTGACATCGTAAAAACATCTGGTTTTATTTTTATTATCAGTGCAGTCCAGACCGAAATGATCCAGACGCACGATTATGTCACGATAACGATTAAAAATGAATAATTATGAGTTTAAAACGAGAATATTCTGGAGGAGCAGGGGCGTCCTTGAACATTTTGGGGGCCCCCGGGGCAATACGTCTCACATGGGCCCCCCGTGTGATACAATTCTGGGGCCCCCTAAGACCCTGAGGCCTCCAGACAAAGCCCCGTGTGGCCCTCGTTGACTCCCCTGTGGATGAGTTGTTTTTGGGGTTTTTTTTTTACACATTTTGGCGACATAACGGCGTTTCTCTTTGTCGATTCTTCGTTTTGTTCACGTTTTGTAACATTTCTGAAAGACAAACTCCCTCCAGTCTCAGTTTGAACCGGTTTAAACACTTTTACATCTCCGTCCGTCGCTAGATTTGATTAAAACGGCTTTTTTTTACACCAGCGTCTGCCGTTTCCAGGCGTCTGAACGGCTCTGGAACGAAGAGTCGGATCCCAAAAAAAAAGAGCCGCGAGTTTTGACTTTTGTGAAAAGACAAAAGGCTCATATGGAGACGTCCCGGTGGTAAATGTGTGTGGGTTTAGTCGCTCTGGATGTAAACAGACTTAATGAAGTGGGCAGACTGTGCGTAAATTGAAAATCATTTATCACGTGGGCTTTTCGTGGAGAGCGGCGTTCGTCCCGGCGACTCGGAGACGGGTCACGGTCTCTGCGTTTTTTTACTCCACGTTGAACCGTCGGGACAGTGTCAGGGGTTTTATTTTAACGACGTTTGTGTTTCTCGTGTCTTTATTTTCATGTTTGATTTCGCTCGATGTGAAAAAACTAAACCTAAACCGTTTTGAATCACAGAAAACAGGAAACGGTGAAGAAGAAAAACCAACAAACTCCACAAACTTAACACAAAAAAAACACATTTTTACAAGAAACGCATCAACTTTGACTCGTCTTTAGTGGGAAAGTAGATTAATGTTTCTTCTTCTTCTTCCTTTTCAAAGTTTTTCCCTTAATTTCATTTGAAGTTGAGACTCTGCAGATAAATATGAACCAAATTTTACCTTTAGAGATCTCAGTTTTATATTAAAAAAAGAGATTCATCTACGTTTACTCGTCTTTACTGGAAAAAAGTGAAGAAAAAAAACAAAAAACATTTATATTTCTTCTTCCTCTTGTGCCTTTTCAGTCGTTTGATCATCGTTTCATTTTAAGTCACGACTCTGCAGATGAATATTAAACTTTTACTTTTACAGATCTTAGTTTATATATAAAAAAACGTCTTTTCATGAGTAAAAAAACATGAAAAAACGGATCATTTTTGGCACATTCAAAGCAGAAACATAAAAGTCCGTCCGTCCGTTCTTGTGTTTTCTCGTTCTTCTCGGGGGCGTCAGTCTAAGCAGCGACACACAGACTTCCCTCACCCCAGACACTTCCTCCCAGGCCCAGGTTTACGTTTCTTGCTTCTTTTTGTCGTCACATTAAACACAAAAACACACAGACAGGATTTTGGATCTTATTTAACATTTGCGTAAACGAGATCTGACTCAAAATTTGCTTAAAAATTCAAATTTCGCCTCATTTTTTTGGGTTAAAACGTGAATAAATCAGATTTGGGATTAGATGTGTAAAAACCCTTGTGTGCGTTTGGTTTAAAACTCGTTGCTAAGAGACCAAACTGACCAAAGAACAAAAGATAAATAAAAATAATGAGTTTTGCCCGTGGCGTCTCCTCTTCAACATAAATAACAGAGACACACGAGAAGAACTGGGTCAAGAATGAGGCGTTTAACCCAAAAGGCACAACCCGCACTGCAGCTTTACTCGAGTACATGTGTGGACATACTCGAGTACATGTGTGGACCTTTACTCGAGTACATGTGAGGACATACTCGAGTACTTTGAACCGTGGGATTGTCACATGTTCAATGATTCAGATTCATGTCGTTAAAACTAAAACTACATGTGTGATTTAAATATCCACAAAAACAGAAGAAACGCGATCCACAGCAGAAAAACTGTACGGACAAATAATAATAATAATAATAATAATAATGATAATAATAATAATGATAATAATAATAATAATAATGATAATAATAATAATAATGATAATAATAATAATAATAATAATAATAATAATAATAATAATAAAAGTAATAACAATAATAATAGTAATAATAATAATAATAATAATAATAATAATAATAATAATAATAATAATAATAATAATGCTTTTATTTTGTGGGTTTTTTTTTGTTTTTTTTTTGGATATCGATCATTTCTCAATTTTCCAGTTTTGCCTTTGTCCAAAATAAATAAATAAATAAATAAATAAATAAATACATCTGATGGAACATTAATATTATTGACTATTTATTTATTTTGGGGTTTTTTTTATGAACGATGCTGATTCTGATGTTTATAATCCAGAGCGATGGATTTGGATTATTTAAATTTAGTGTAAATGTCCCAGAATCCTCCAGGAGAGCAGAGTGGGCGTGGTCAGTGCCGCTGTCTCTTTTATCAAAGTAAAAATAAAACTTTATGTGGATTTTTTTAGACAACAAATCCACCAAAACAAAATATCGGCCTGTGCTGAGATTTAAGGCCGATGTCCCATAGACTATAAAGGCCAAATATCGGTCAGCTCAAAAATCGCAATTTAAAAAAAACAACAAATCTCCTAAAACATCAGAGAAAAAAACAAATGATCAAAAATATCACGTAAAATAAATAAAACTTTGTGAGGCCAAAAAAAAAAAAAAAGAAGTGTGAGATTGTTTGTCTCGATTTGTTTTATGGGTTTTATTTAAATGTGTTTTGTTTTAATCCCAGTGACCTGCTTCTCTGGGGTCGACGCTTTTTTAGTTTTATGACGAGTCTGAAGCTTCATGACAGAGTTTGCACTGGTGTGGCTCAGTTTGGCTCCTCTCCACTCATCTTGGCTCTCCTCTTAGTGTCTCCTCATGGCTCTGTGGCTCCTCTGTGACTCTTTTGGCTCCTCTGTGGGTCCTGTGTGGCTCTTTTGGCTCCTCTGTGGCTCCTCTGTGGGTCCTGTGTGGCTCTTTTGGCTCCTCTGTGGCTCCTCTCGGCTGTATGTGTGTGGTCGAGTGTGCGTGGGAGTCTCTTGTCTCTCCTCTCTGGTTCCTCTGTGGCTTCTCTGTGGCTCCTCTGTGGCTTCTCTGTGGCTCCTCTGTGGCTCTTTCGGCTCTTCGTGGCTCCTTGTGGCTCCTCTGTCTCTCCTCGTGGCTCCTCCTCCTGTATGTGTGTGGTCGAGCGTGTGTGGGAGTCTCTGTGCCGTTCTCGTCTCTCTTGTCTCTACCTCTCTGGTTCCTCTGTGGCTCTTTTGGCTCCTCGTGGCTCCTCGTGGCTCCTCTGTCTCTCCTCGTGGCTCCTCTCTGGCTCCTCGTGGCTCCTCGTGGCTCCTCGTGGCTCCTCTGTCTCTCCTCTGTGGCTCCTCGTGGCTCCTCGTGGCTCCTCTGTCTCTCCTCGTGGCTCCTCCTCCTGTATGTGTGTGGTCGAGGGTGCGTGGGAGTCTCTGTGCCGTTCTCGTCTCTCTTGTCTCTCCTCTCTGGTTTCTCTGTCTCTCCTCGTGGCTCCTCTGTCTCTCCTCGTGGCTCCTCGTGGCTCCTCTCTGACTCCTCGTGGCTCCTCCTCCTGTATGTGTGTGGTTGAGTGTGCGTGGGAGTCTTTGTGACATTCTCGTCTCTCTTGTCTCTCCTCTGTGGCTCCTCTGTGGCTCCTCTGTGTCTCCTCGTGGCTCCTTGTGGCTCCTTGTGGCTCCTCTGTCTCTCCTCGTGGCTCCTCCTCCTGTATGTGTGTGGTCGAGCGTGTGTGGGAGTCTCTGTGCCGTTCTCGTCTCTCTTGTCTCTACCTCTCTGGTTCCTCTGTGGCTCTTTTGGCTCCTCGTGTCTCCTCGTGGCTCCTCGTGGCTCCTCTGTCTCTCCTCGTGGCTCCTCTCTGGCTCCTCATGGCTCCTCGTGGCTCCTCCTCCTGTATGTGTGTGGTCGAGTGTGCGTGGGAGTCTTTGTGACATTCTCGTCTCTCTTGTCTCTCCTCTGTGGCTCCTCTGTGGCTCCTCGTGGCTCCTTTGTGTCTCCTCGTGGCTCCTTGTGGCTCCTTGTAGCTCCTCGTGGCTCCTCTGTCTCTCCTCGTGGCTCCTCGTGGCTCCTCTGTGGCTCTTCTGTCTCTCCTCTGTGGCTCTTTCGGCTCCTCGTGGCTCCTCTGTCTCTCCTCGTGGCTCCTCGTGGCTCCTCCTCCTGTATGTGTGTGGTCGAGCGTGGGAGTCTCAGTGGAGTGATTCAATCTTCAGCCTCAGACTCCCTGAACAATCAGCGGCGTTTTCGTCGTGAGCGATCGTGTCCACATCAGAGCGATCGATGCCCGGTCACCGCGCCGTCCCCCGGGTCATAAAACAGGCCAATTTACCCTCGGCGCGGCTCCGAGCGCGGCCGGACGGGGCTTATGGGAAAAAAAACATATTGTGATTTGAGCAGTTCTGTCTGAACATGGTCAGGATCCAGAGTCTGAGGTTTGAGGCTGAAGCGAACATTTTGACTAAAGACTAATTTATACATGGACAGAGCTAATGTGCTAATGTGCTAACGCGCTAACGCTACAAACAGGAAGTGATCATGGACGCACTTCCTGCTCCATAACTGCTGCTGTCAGACTCGTCATTTTGGTCGTATTTTAGTCCTGATTTAGTCCTGGTTTAGTTCTGGTTTTGTCCTGGTTCAGTCCTGTTTCAGTCTGGGTTTAGTCCCGTTTCAGTTGGGGTTTAGTCCTGTTTCAGTCTGGGTTTAGTCCCGTTTCAGTCCTGTTTCAGTCTGGGTTTAGTCCCGTTTCAGTCTGGGTTTAGTCCCGTTTCAGTCTGGGTTTAGTCCTGTTTCAGGTTGGGTTTAGTCCTGTTTCAGTCTGGGTTTAGTCCTGTTTCAGTCTGGGTTTAGTCCCGTTTCAGTTTGGGTTTAGTCCTGTTTCAGTCTGGGTTTAGTCCCGTTTCAGTTTGGGTTTAGTCCTGTTTCAGTCTGGGTTTAGTCCTGTTTCAGTCTGGGTTTAGTCCCGTTTCAGTCCTGTTTCAGTCTGGGTTCAGTCCTGTTTCAGTCCTGTTTCAGTCTGGATGATAAACATTAGATCTCATCCTTGTTTTTTGGTCAAATCTCCAGATCACGATTCTCTGTTTTTTTGTTTAATGCAGCGACTCAAAGTCCCCGCCCACTCCTGCTCTGATTGGCCGGTGTCTGTCCTGCTCTGAGTGAGTGACAGGTGGAGTTGACCAATCACAGTGAAGAGTGGAAGAGGCTTCAGAAACAGCAGGGCTTCAGTTTCATCTTAAAGACGGTGAAGAGCACACTGAGGAAACATGACCCTGATCTGGATCGGCTAAAATCATGACATGAGTTTTTGGCGAATGACCTGATTTCTCCTGATTTCTCCTGATTTCTCCTGATTTCTCCTGATTTCAGTTTTGACAAATCATCAGATCCTCAGTTCCTGATCTGAGATGGTCCTGAGGTTTGACCCAGAGACACTGGGGGTCAAATGTAAACGAGTGGGTTAAATCTTAAACTGTCAATCTCTGAGTCATTTCAATATTTATGCAAAAAAATAATAATATTCTGTCTGAGCTCGTTCAGCCTGAACAGGGAAATAAAATAAATAAAATAAATAAATAAATAAATAAATCAGACTCAGTCGACTCAACAATGAAACGGCTCTGGATCCAACGTATTTGAACTCATTTAAATCATTTTACAGTTTAGAGAATCTCAGACCTCCTCCTCCTCTTTCACCTCCTCTCTCTCTTTCTCCTCCTCCTCCTCCTCTCTCTTCCTCCTCCTCTTCCTCCTCCTCTTTCTCCTCCTCTCTCTCTTTCTCCTCCTCCTCTCTCTTCCTCCTCCTCTTCCTCCTCCTCTTTCTCCTCCTCTCTCTCTTTCTCCTCCTCCTCCTCCTCTCTCTTCCTCCTCCTCTCTCTTCCTCCTCCTCTCTCCTCCTCCTTTTTCTCCTCCTCTCTCCTCCTCTCTCTTCCTCCTCCTCCTCTCTCCTCCTCCTCTCTCCTCCTCCTCTTTCTCCTCCTCCTCTTTCTCCTCCTCCTCTTTCTCCTCTCTCCACCTCTTTCTCCACCTCTTTATCCTTTCTCCTCCTCTCTCCTCCTCTTTCTCCTCCTCTCTGCGCCTCCTTTTCTCTGGCGTTTTCAGGGGAAAACTGTTTTTTTGATGAAACACTCTACACTAAATGAGTGTGGGTTTGTTTTGTGACACGCCCCCGCGATGCTAATGCTAATGCTATTACTAATGCTAATGCTAACGAATGCTAATGCTAACTGTGGCTAATAAATAAACGTGTGTAAACTGTGTCAGTGCAGTCAGGCCAATATTAAACCTTTTCATTACCGATTAAAGCTCCACTGTGTAACATTTCTGCTGTCACCCGCTTGTGACGATGCTGCTTTGTCTGGAATGTTCCACAATATTGCATTAAGACAAACAGGTGGCAGGCTCAGATCTGCGGAGAGGCGAGACTGGACTGACACTTGCAAGACTCTGACGTATTTATAATATTTATAAATCACATCGCGGCGATTACCTGAACGTGATTGGTCGAAGCTTCACGGCGAAACAAGATGAAAAACACAGACGTTTTTCTCTCAGTGGTGACGTTAAACCGGCTGAAGTTCGTCTGTCGGCGTCGGCCATGTTTGTTTTGGTTCTTGGCGCGTGACCTTTGACCTCAGTGCTGCTCTGAGACTTTTTTAAAGCACAAACCTTCAGGAGGGCGGCGCCGTCGCGTTTAGTGCAGCGATTTCTCCGTGTTACCGTGTAAATATGAAGCTTTAGGTGTTTATCGAAATATCGGCCTGTGCTGGAAATTTAACGCCGATATCCCATACACTAAAAAGGCCAAATATCGGCTCGAGTTTTTAAAAATCTGATTATCTCTACTCACAAATATTATGAGTGAAGGAGAGAAAGGAGAGAGGACAGTAAAAGAGGAGAGGTGGAAAGAGATAAAAGACAAGGAAAGAGAAAGAGTAAGAAAAGGAGAAAGAAAGAAAGAAAGAGAGAGAGAGAGAAAGAAAAAGAGAGAGAGAAAAAAAAAGAAAGAGGAGATGTGAACTTTGGTTAAGAGCCAGTGTTCCACAGAGGTGAGCTGAGGACGAGCAAGAGGACAGTGTCTCTCACAAAGAACGAGAGAGAGAGGGATGAAAAAGAGAGAGACGGGAGGAGGAGAGAGAGAGAGAGAGAGAGAGAGGATTCATTTCATGCTCAAACGGCTCCTGAAAAAGAGCCATTTAAAGCAACGGCTCGAGTCGTGATCAATGCAAAATGAATCAGAACATCGTCAGAGAGACAGAGAGAAGAAGGAGAAAAACAAGAAGAAAAGACAAACTGGAGGGAAAGAAAGGATGGAAAGAAATGTCACAATATTAGTGCCTAAGGCTTTAGGTTTAGTCCTGGTTTAGACCTGGTTTAGTCCTGGTTTAGACCTGGTTTAGTCCTGGTTTAGACCTGGTTTAGTCCTGGTTTAGACCTGGTTTAGTCCTGGTTTAGTCCTGGTTTAGTCCTGGTTTAGACCTGGTTTAGTCCTGGTTTAGTCCTGGTTCAGTCCTGGTTTAGTCCTGGTTTAGTCCTGGTTTAGACCTGGTTTAGTCCTGGTTTAGACCTGGTTTAGTCCTGGTTTAGACCTGGTTTAGTCCTGGTTTAGTCCTGGTTTAAGACCAAAATGAGTCTGAAGCAGCAGAGACAGAGACGGGACATGTTTTTTCAATAGAAAGTGAATTGGAGCCAGAGTCACGGAGCAGGAAGTGCACCGTGATCACTTCCTGTTTATCGCGGCGGCAGCGATGAACATTTATATAAACAGTCTGTGTTTTTTCCTTATATTGGACTAACAGTAACTAAACTGACTCCTCCTCTGGCTCCTCCTCCGGCTCCTCCTCCTTCTCCTCCTCCTCTGGCTCCTCCTTCTCCTCTAGCTCCTCCTTCTCTGGCTCCTCCTCCTCTGGCTCCTCCTCCTCTGGCTCCTCCTCCTCTGGCTCCTCCTCCTCCTCCTCTGGCTCCTCCTCCTCCTCCTCTGGCTCCTCACTGCTCCTCCTCCTCAAATACATAAACTGATGAATCTGGCCCAATCCCAGTCGAAGTATTGATCCGAGCGCGGAGCCATTTTCATATTTCTTTGGGGGATTTGTGCTACGGCGGCGGCGGCGGCGTTCATTCCTCCTCCTAAACGGCTTATTCGATGTGGGCGCCATGGAAACCAAATAAAGTGTTGAGATTTACACAGCGTTCAAGTCCAGGTCGAAAAACTGTTATGGGAAAAGAGCGGAGAGATGAGTCTGTCGATACAGCGCTGAGTTTGTGTTTTTATCATAAATATCACGGATTTAAAAGAGAATGATGTAATGTGTTTGAAGGTCAAAGGTCACACGGCCCCATCACGAATGTGTCTGTGTGTGTGTATGTGTGTGTCTGTCCCACCTTGTGATGTCATCAAGTGGGAGTTTTCAAGTGAACTCCTCCTCCTTTTACCTTTAGTTCAGTCGAGATAAGAGACAACTCCAGGACTGAAATGATCCAAATGATTCTATAAATGGAGGTGTGTGGAGTTTAAAAACACAGCGGAGCACTTCCTGTATCACCACATGATGACATCACAAGGTGGAACAGAGTGTTTTCAGTTTGAGAGAAAAACTCAGCCTAAATCTGCAGCTCCAGGTCAGATGGCGCCCGCCCCCTCGCCATCACAGACTGTTTATATAAAAGCACAGAGCTAACCTGCTAGCCACCGCCGCGCTACAAACAGGAAGTGATCACGGGTCATGGGTCATGGGGTTTTTATTTCACTATTGTGTCTGTAAATCAAGATCTGAACATTAATAACAGACAAATCAGGTCCTTCTGTCCCCGAGGTCGCTCCTGTTAGCGTTAGCATTAGCATTAGCGACAGGTTTGATTGACAGCGTTGCTAAGCGCCCGCTCCCTGTTAAATGTTTGTAGTTGATAAATCGGTTCTTTCTGCGCTGCATTTTCATCCAGATAAAGGTCAAATCTCGTGTCTGATTCTACGAGAAACTGAGACGTTTGTTTTTGTTCTAAATAAAGTTTGTGTCTGTGGAGAAACATTTTACTACGATTAACACGATTTAATTATTCTCACATGTGCTTCATGAGCCGATACCACAGAATCAGACTCCACAGGACGATTAACTCTCCGATATGTGGGTCGTGTTTTTTATGAGCTGTAGTTCCTTTTTTGCCCTGATCCCCTTTGACCTTTGACCTCTGTTGTGTCTGTGTTCAGGATCATCAGGACCAAAGTGCAGCAGCCGTTCCATCCGTCTCCAGACGGCTCGTCGCTCACGTCACCCGGACACACCATCGGTAATGGCTCTTTAGCGGCTCCTTAGTGGCTCCTTAGCGGCTCTTCAGCGGCTCTTCAGAGGCTCTTTAACGGCTCTTCAGCGGCTCTTCAGCGGCTCTTTAGCGGCTCTTTACACTCATGCTTTTGTCTTTGTTTTTCTGACTGTTTCATTTCTAAATACATTTGTTTCTGTTCAGCCGTTTGGACCAGAGCATTAAAGCCGCCTCTCCACAGATCTGACCTGTATGTAGACACATTATAGGAGGACAGGTCAACCCTCTGTCAGAAAAGTGACACAGTGTGACTTTAGCGTCTGACACATGTTATTTAAAAAGTGTCTCTGTTTTGTCCCAGTCCCCAGCGCCGTGTCTCCTCCGGTCTCCAGCGCCTCGGATCCCGCCGGGTCCTACTCCATCAACGGAATTCTGGGAATTCCCCGATCCAACGGAGAGAAGAGGAAAAGAGACGAAGGTAAAGACTTTATACTTTATATTTAATGTGAATGTTCCATGTTTGAACTTTATGTGTTTATGGCGACATAAAAGAGCAGGACTAAACCGGACTAAACCCGGACTAAACCCGGACTAAACCCGGACTAAACCCGGACTAAACCCGGACTAACCCCGGACTAAACCCGGACTAAACCCGGACTAAACCCGGACTAAACCCGGTCTAACCCCGGTCTAAACGTCTCCTCACACACTGGTGCTTTATGGCGGTCCGTTGTGCTGCGGTCAGCAGAGCGCCGTCCCTCGTCAGGTGACCTGTATAAAACACTAAAGTCGTTACGGCGCCTTGTCACGTCGCCGCGGTAACGTTTGATTTGGAGACACGACCTCCGCTGTTGTCTCCTCCACTTTATCTTTATGGAGGTGATTAAAGAGCCACAGGTAATTACACGTCGAAATGATGTAGCCATCCAGAGGAGAGGAGGAGGAGAGGGGGGGGGGGAGAGGGGAGAGGGGGAGGGAGGGGGAGGAGGAGGAGAGAGGGGAGAGGGGGAGGGAGGGGGGGAGGAGGAGAGAGAGGAGGAGGAGAGAGGGGGAGGAGGAGAGGGGGGGGGAGAGGAGGAGAGAGAGAGAGGAGGAGAGAGAGGAGGAGAGAGGAGGGGGGAGGAGAGGAGGAGCAGGGGGGAACAGGAGGGGGGAGAGGAGGAGGATGAGGAGGAAGAGGAGGGAGAGAGGAGGAGAGGAGGAGGCGGAAAGGATAGAGGGGGAGGAGACCAGTTTCTACAGAATAAAGTTTGTGTTTTTGTTTTGGACCAAATCAGATTCACTGAAACGACATTTAACACAAACAGAACGATACCGATACTGATACTGATACTGATACTTCATACTCGATACTCAAGTCGATATCTTTATTTAGAGACCAGGGACATAGGCATCACAGAGAGAGGAGAGACAGAAGAACAGATGGGAAGAGGAAGAAGAGCGGGAACAGGAGGAGTTGTCGGGGGAGGGGGAAGCCCGTGATGACTAATGATCTGTCGGAGGTAGATTTCTTGGCGAGGACATAAAACACAGCAGGACACGGACAACAGCAAACGACATAATCAAACCCCGCTAACGCTAACGCTAACGCTAACGTCCTGTGTTTCCAAAGGCATTTCCCCCAAAAGCTAACGTCACATTAGCCGCTCTGTGATGCACATGACGGAGCGCCGGGGTCGTACATGCGGATCGCCGTGGAGACAGAGCGGAGCGGTGGAGGAGACAGCGGCGCGTTTCAAAACGTTTTCAGTGTTTTTTTCTACGATGATGATCTCCACGTGAAGCGGAGCCGTTTGTGTGATTTAGAGAGCGGTTTATGTGCGGGAAAAATGGAGCGGCGGCGCTAGAAACGAGCGAGCGAGCGCACCTGGCTTTAGCCGCAGGCCGAGGGCAGATGAGGGCAGGAGGAGAGTGGCGGCGTGCGGCCCGTCGCCGTTTTCTGGAACATTCCACGAGACGCTCGCCTCCAGCTAAAGCGCTAAAACACCAAAGCGCTAACGCACTAACATGCTAACGCACTAACACGCTAATGCACTAACATGCTAATGTGCTAACACGCTAATGTGCTAACACGCTAACGCATTGTGAGGTCTAGAGGTGGAGGAGCAGGGACCTCGCTCTGTGTGACCTCACTCTGTGTGACCTCACTCTGTGGACCTCACTGTGGAGCGTCTGGAGGAGGAGGAGTCCAGAGATGTCATGATCTTTATATTTGTTGTAAAAATGTTCCAGAGAGTCTTTAAATGTGTCTGTTGAGGTTTAAGTGTCTGAGATGCACAAAGTACAAATATAAAATATCACAAAAAGTCACGTTTGTTGTTGATGTTTAGATCGAATTGGATCATTTCAGTCCTGGAGTTGTTTCTTATCTCGACTGAACTAAAGGTAAAAGTGGGAGGAGTTAATTTGAAAACTACCACTTGATGACATCACAAGGTGGAACGTCGCATTTTGATCTTTGTAGATGAAACAGACGAATAATAAAGTGACTCAAACATGTGAATGAAACAAACACAACTCCAGGTCCAAGTCAGTTATTGTCCAGCCCCGCCCCTCTGCCCAGCCCCGCCCCTCTGCCCAGCCCCGCCCCTCTGCCCCGCCCCTCTGCCCAGCCCCGCCCCTCTGCCCAGCCCCGCCCCTCTGCCCCGCCCCTCTGTGGCTCTGGCTCCATACGTCTGTGTTTACGGAGCAGAGGAGGATTAAGGAGGTGTCCTGACACGTTGGGGTCAGCGCCTCCTCCAGGACGTCCCGCTGCGTCTGGGGCGTCTCTGTTTCTAAACACGTCCACACGTTTACAAAAGCCCCGGCGACGCGGCGGACGAGGGCGAGGCCAGAGCAGTTACAGCGCCCCCTCTGGAGGAGAAGAGAGAGGAGGAGAGGAGAGAGGAGAGAGGGAGGAGAGAGAGAGGAGAGAGGGAGGAGAGAGGAGAGAAGGAGGAGAGAGGAGGAGAGAGGGAGGAGAGAGGAGGAGAGAGGGAGGAGAGGAGAGAGGAGAGAAGGAGAGAGGAGAGAGGGAGGAGAGAGAGAGAGGAGAGGAGAGAGGAGGAGAGAGAGAGAGGAGAGCGGGAGGAGAGGAGAGAGGGAGGAGGAGAGGAGAGGAGAGAGGGAGGAGAGAGGAGGAGAGAGGAGGAGAGAGGGAGGAGAGGAGAGAGGAGAGAGGGAGGAGGAGAGGAGAGGAGAGAGGGAGGAGAGAGGAGGAGAGAGGAGGAGAGAGGGAGGAGGAGAGGAGAGGAGAGAGGGAGGAGAGAGGAGGAGAGAGGAGGAGAGAGGGAGGAGAGGAGAGAGGAGAGAGGGAGGAGGAGAGGAGAGAGGGAGGAGAGAGGAGGAGAGAGGGAGGAGGAGAGTGGGAGGAGAGGGTGTCATATCAACCAGAGAGCCAATCAGGAGCGAGGTTGTTGAAGGTCCCGCCCCTTGTCGTCCACACCTCTGGTTGAACAGGGAGCAGACTCTTAGCGACGCTGTCAATCAAACCTGTTGCTAAGGCCAGTGTCTGATCTGTGTAAACACTGAGGGTGAAGTGTTTTGCTCAGAGACACAACAGCAACATCCTGCTCAACTTTATTTTATTTTTGTCGTAATAACTCGACGAATGAAGGATATCGGCTTTTCTCCTTTTTGTAAACAGCTGCTTTCCCTCCGCGCCTCCTCTCCACAAACCCGCCTCGTTCCCTCCTGCTTCAGTCAAATCAGATCAAATTAAAGCTCAAATTGGATGGAGTCGCTCGTGTTTGGTGCTAATTGCGAGTTTGGATGATGTAAACAGAAACGAGACGCGGCGCTCGGTGTTAAACGCTTTGGCGGCGCTGGAGTCGTGCGGTTTATTTAACAAATGAAACGAGAGAATTACCCGGAAATGTGAGATTCAAATATGAGTCCGACCTGGTTTGGACGACATAAAGAAAAGACACGGATTATTCTTTTAAACAGGAGGTTAATGAAGGGTTAACCACACGCTCTGTTCCACCTTGTGATGTCATCAAGTGGTAGTTTTCAAGTTAACTCCTCCCACTTTTACCTTTAGTTCAGTCGAGATAAGAGACAACTCCAGGACTGAAATGATCCAAATGATTCTATAAATGAAGGTGTGTGGAGTTTAAAAACACAGTGGAGCACTTCCTGTATCACCACACGATGACATCACAAGGTGGAACAGAGTGTTTTTGGTTTGTGAGTTAAACGTGTGAGAATGAAACAAAACACAGTTAAAGTTTTGTTCCTTATTTTGATTCATTGAGGGAAAAAAAAAAAATTAAAAAAATCCTAATCTCTCGTTTTAAATCTGATTTAAACACATGGATCGTTAACCTTTGATTATAGTGATTTATTTTATTTTATTTATTATTATTTTATTATTTTAGTGTTTTTAGTGTTAGTCTTTATAGTTTAAATGAACCAGAAATATTTAACTTCAAAAAATATGACTGGATTTTTATTTATGTATTCATTTATAAGTTTATGTATTATTATTATTATTATTATTATTATTATTATTATTATTATTATTATTATTATTATTATTATTATTATTAT
Source organism: Periophthalmus magnuspinnatus (assembly GCF_009829125.3). Classification (NCBI taxonomy): domain Eukaryota; kingdom Metazoa; phylum Chordata; class Actinopteri; order Gobiiformes; family Gobiidae; genus Periophthalmus; species Periophthalmus magnuspinnatus. Next base: position 613,590 of record NC_047144.1, on the reverse strand, counting down.
TATTTATTTATTTATTTATTTATCTTTATTCTAATCATACTACAGCTACTTAGTTACATAAAAGAATATATTTATTTTATTAATTGTATTTTACATATTTGAGTGTAAAATTAAACACAGATTGTTTTATTACATTTATAAATATTAATTATTATTTTATCAAAATTTGAGAAAGTTTTTTATTTAAATTCAACATCTTCATTTTGAACATTATCAGTGTCAGACTCAGAGACTCAGAGACTCTCAGGATGTGGACATCGTCCTGTCGTCTGTCCCCTCGTCCCGGGTCATGAAAGAGGAGGAGGAGGTGGGGGGCAGGGGTCGTGACCTTTAGGGGTCGTGACCTTTGGGTGTCACTGATCTGATCTGATGGAGAGCGAGCCCTTGTTACGAGAGTGTTAAAAAAGAGACACGTCAACACCAATCCACTGGTACTCACATGATCTGTCAGAGGAGGAGGAGGAGGAGAGGAGACAGAGGAGGAGGAGAGAGACAGAGGAGAGAGGAGAGAGGAGGAGGAGAGAGGAGGAGGAGGAGAGAGGAGGAGAGAGGAGGAGAGAGGAGAGAGGAGGAGGAGAGAGGAGAGGAGAGACATGTCAACACCAATCCTCTGGTACTCACATGATCTGTCAGAGGAGGAGGAGGAGGAGAGAGGAGGAGGAGGAGGAGAGAGGAGAGAGACACAGGAGGAGAGAGGAGGAGAGAGGAGACAGAGGAGGAGGAGAGAGGAGAGGAGAGACACGTAAACACGAATCCTCTGGTACTCACATGATCTGTCAGAGGAGGAGAAGGAGAGAGGAGACAGAGGAGAGAGACAGGAGGAGAGACACAGGAGGAGAGAGGAGACAGAGGAGGAGAGAGGAGGAGGAGGAGGAGGGGGTGTGTCAGCAGATGGGACGTCCCGAGGGACAGACACAAATGGACCAAACTCATTTTAGGATCATCAGTGAAAAAAAAGCCTCATTTAAACTAAATAAAAGTCTGTGTCTTTAATTGAATCTGTCACAGATGAAACCGCCCCCTTAAAGGGGAGGAGCTTTTCACCCAAACACGTCTCAACAGGGTTAAATGTCCTCCATGCAGGTTTGAATCATCTAGAGATCTCTCCCGAGGCCCATTCAAACCCTCTTTACACAGATATAACATTTTGCTGTAAATACGTCGTGTTTCAGGGAGTACCCCGCTGAAGTGCACCCCTCCCCTTTAAGGTTTGTTAATTAACCCACACTTTTAAAAATGACCTTATTTCTGAGCAGGACGATCGTGTCCGCTCAGTATCTGTGTGTCGCCGTGGAGCAGATGGGACGTCCGGGGAGAGACGGGTGTGTGGGTGGGCTCTGGGGAGCGCCCGTGGGGTCGGGCGGGCGGGCCGCGGACGGTTTAACGAAGTGACAGAGCGAGAGTGACGTCCCCCGCAGCTTCAGCTCCACGTGAAGCTCGTCGAGGCTGGAGCAGAGTGTCATAGCAACCAAAGAGCCAATCAGGAGCCAGGCTGGTGAAGGCGACGCCCCTTCTCATCAGGGAACAGGCGCTTAGCAACGCTGTCAATCAAACCTGTTGCTAACGCTAACAGGAGCGACCTCGGGGACAGAAGGACCTGATTTGTCTGTTATTAATGTTCAGATCTTGATTTACAGACACAATAGTGAAATAAAAACCCCAGGATCATGTAGAGGGTTAATACGAACATTTAAGACCAGAATGACGATGTTAATAGAGCAGGAAGTGCGCCCGTGACCACTTCCTGTTTGTAGCGCGGTGGTGGCTAGCAGGTTAGCTCTGTGCTTTTATATAAACAGGCTGTGTGTTTGTGGTGCATGAGACACGGAATGAGGAGCAGAGGGTCAGAGGAGAGGGTCAGAGGAGCAGAGGAGCAGAGGAGCAGAGGGTCAGAGGAGCAGAGGGTCAGAGGAGCAGAGGGTCAGAGGAGCAGAGGGTCAGAGGAGCAGAGGGTCAGAGGAGCAGAGGGTCAGAGGAGCAGAGGGTCAGATACACTGATCACAAATCTCTTCAGTTGAACAGATAAACTAAACACATCTCAGAGTTCTGACCCCGGAGCTGATTTGTGCTGTTAAGCAAGTCGCTCTCAGATAACATTATAGTCACAAGCTAGCTAGCATTAGCATTAGCATTAGCCAACAGTTTTTCCATGAGTCACAGGTTTTTGCGTAAAAATCAAACTCCTAAACAGGACCACGGACACTTGTACTGATCACAGGCTTCTGAAAATGTGCTCTTTAAATCCATTTTGCGTTTTTTTTCTAGAGCTTCCGTACAATCTTAAATCGTGTTTTTAGACAGCGTTTGCTAATGTGTGCGTCGCGTCGCCATGGTAACCGCTGAACATTCATATAAATCTTACGTCGTAAAGTTTGTTGTTACAATCACGTCTTTGGGGGTTGAGTAACGGCGCAAATTTCTGACACTGAAGTGAAAGATCACGCTGAGAATTCTGGTAGAGGAGCTGGAGGAAGCGTATGGGGTGAGGGAAGTCTGGGAATCCCTGCTCAGACTGCCGCCCCCCCCCCCCCCCCCCCCCCCCCCCCCCCCCCGCCCCCGGATAAGAGGAAGAAAATGGATGTATGGATGGATTATAGACAAAATGAGTTAAGGCCTGATCTTCGTTTTAAGTTCGTTTTAGCCGCCTCCCCTTTTCCCACATCGACCAATCAATACGTTTGATTTATAACTGTAGGGGGCAGCAGAGGAGGAGGATATAATCGCAGCGGATTCATAGTGACAGATTTGTACAGGAGCTCAGCGCGTGGAGGACACCGTAAGGACCAGACACTTTTACAGCTTTGGGGAAATGGACCCGAGGCTGCGGCGTTATTTATCATGTGATCGTACGCGCCGGGTTTGTGTTTTTTTGAATAAGACGAGTTTTACGTATTTTATTAAACAAAAATAAAGTAGATTACAATATTTTAAAGACATAATTTAGCAGGTGAAGTAGGATTAGCCAGCCACCTTCTGAGTGTTGCATCAGTGCCGTAGACTGTTTATAGAAATGGATGTAGCTAACCTGCTAGCCACCGTGTTACAAACAGGAAGTGATCATGGGCGCACTTCCTCCTCCATTGACTCTGGCTCCAATTCACTTTACATTAGAACTGCTGCTGTCACACTCGTCATTTTGGTCTTAAATCTTCGTATTAACCCTCTACATGATCCTGGGGTTTTTATTTCACGCTTGTGTCCTGCTAGCGTTAGCAACAAGTTTGATTGGCAGTGTTGCTAAGCGCCTGCTCCTTGCTGAGTCAGCGGTACGGGCAGGGAAGGAGCGTTACCTTCAACAGCCTCGCTCTGGATTGGCTCTGTAGTTGCTATGATACTCGAATTCCAAATATGGAACTCTGCTCCAAATTAGCCTCTATAACTGCTAGCTTCGATGAGCTTTGGTGGTACAGCGCTGTGTTCCTCGTGTTGACCTGGTACGGCGCTGCGTTGGTCGGTATTGACCCGGTACAGCTCTCCGTTCGTCGGTATTGACCCGGTACAGCTCCTTGTTCGTCGGTATTGACCCGGTACAGCTCTCCGTTCATCGGTATTGACCCGGTACAGCTCTCCATTCGTCGGTATTGACCTGGTATGGCGGTGCGTTCATCGCGTTGACCCGGTACAGCTCTGCGTTCGTCGCGTTGACCTGGTACGGCGCTGCGTTGGTCGGTATTGACCTGGTACAGCTCTCCGTTCATCGGTATTGACCCGGTACAGCTCTCCGTTCGTTGGTATTGACCTGGTACGGCGGTGCGTTCATCGCGTTGACCTGGTACAGCTTTGCGTCCGTCGATATTGACCCTGTACGGTGCTGCGTTCGTCGCGTTGACCTGGTACGGCGCTGCATTCGTCGGTATTGACCTGGTACGGCACTGCGTTGGTCGGTATTGACCCGGTACAGCTCTCCGTTCGTCGGTATTGACCTGGTATGGCGGTGCGTTCATCGTGTTGACCTGGTACAGCTTTGCGTCCGTTGGTATTGACCTGGTACGGCACTGCGTTCGTCGGTATTGACCTGGTACGGCGCTGCGTTCATAGGTATTGACCCGGTACGGCACTGCGTTCATAGGTATTGACCCGGTACGGCGCTGCGTTCGTCGCGTTAGTTCCTCGGTGTTGACGGCCGCTGATCTCATTGACTCATTCCAGCTGCTTTTAACATTCATATTACTCCTGATTGACGCGTCCGTCTTTGTATTTCATTCCTAGTAGCGATGCCGTTCCAGATGTTTCGTGCTCCTCCTTCTCCACACCACATAAATTGAAAATCCCGGCAGCAGCGGCGGCGGCGTTCCCGGTGAATAGTGAAAATCCCATTTGGCTCTGGCTCTATGTAAACGGGATGACTCGGACTGCGGGAGGTCAGGACAAAGCGAAGGAGACGATTATTCTGTCCCCGCTCCTGATGTCTCCAAATGTGAGCAACACTTTAACACAAAACCAACCAGGATCCAATCCGGGAAAAGGGAAATTGCTCCGTTAAGGAAGAAATTTGTTTTTTTTCTTCCCCTTTTTTTGCTCAGACGGTGTTAAAGAATATAAAGCCACAATGTCCTGCTGCTTCCATCAGAAAACAGTGCCACACGGCTGTCAAAAGCATCGGGAATCAGATAGTAATCGATACCCTGACTAGTATCGAAACTAGATTTGAGCAGGTATCGATACTAAAAAACTCACAGGACAGAAACGAGCTTTTCCTGAATATCTTTAGAATGACGTTGAGCTGCATCGTTCACTTCAGCGGTTGCATTTGAAAGGCGCTTGCGTCACTTCCGGCGCGACAAAGCCCGTCCCGTTTATTTACCCGACGAATGCCAGAGCTTCCAGAGCTTCTATGAAGATCGGCCGTGAACAAAGCGCGCATCCGAGCAGACTTCGCGTACGGCTTTGCAGCGGCCCCTCGCTATATCGCAGCTCATCTTTCACGGTCTCGCTGTTTCACGGATTTGATTTGCTAAGGGACTGTAGACCGTTGTGTCGTGCGTCCTGATTGGCTGTTGGACTGTAGACCATTGTGTCGTGCGTCCTGATTGGCTGTTGGACTGTAGACCATTGTGTCGTGCGTCCTGATTGGCTGTTGGACTGTAGACCATTGTGTCGTGCGTCCTGATTGGCTGTTGGACTGTAGACCATTGTGTCGTGCGTCCTGATTGGCCGTTGGACTGTAGACCATTGTGTCGTGCGTCCTGATTGGCCGTTGGACTGTAGACCATTGTGTCGTGCGTCCTGATTGGCTGTTGGACTGTAGACCATTGTGTCGTGCGTCCTGATTGGCTGTTGGACTGTAGACCATTGTGTCGTGCGTCCTGATTGGCTGTTGGACTGTAGACCATTGTCCATCAGTCTCCTCCGTGCCGTGTCTCCTGTCCAGTACAGAATGTTTTCAGACAAATTCACATAAACGTCGTGCTGGCGTTGACTCGTGCCGGTGCCGGTCGTTGGCGCCGGTGAGACGATAACGCCACAGTGCCCCCGCTCGTCCCATTACAACAGAGCGGCGTGGTATAGATTTGCAGGCGGTCTGGATCCATCAGGTTCCACGCCGCGCCGGGATCATGATGACAGTGTAATGTTTCGCCAGAGGACATTAGGGCTAAAGCACAGACCCCCGTGAAGACGACAGGAGCAGGACAACGCACGAGCAGAATATAAAGAGGAGGAGGAGGCTGTGAGGAGAGCAGGAGGCGCAGGGTGAGGAGAGAGATGGGGAGTGAGGAGAGGAGAGGAGTGAGGAGAAAGGTAAGGAGAGGGGTAAGGAGAGGGGTAAGGAGAGGAGTGAGGAGAGGAGAGAGGGGTAAGGAGAGGGGTGAGGAGAGGGGTAAGGAGAGGAGTAAGGAGAGGAGTAAAGAGGAGTAAAGAGAGGGGTAAGGAGAGGAGTAAGGAGAGGAGTAAAGAGAGGAGTAAAGAGAGGGGTAAGGAGAGGAGTAAAGAGAGGAGTGAGGAGAGGGGTAAGGAGAGGAGTAAGGAGAGGAGTAAAGAGAGGAGTGAGGAGAGGGGTAAGGAGAGGAGAGAGGGGTAAGGAGAGGGGTGAGGAGAGGGGTAAGAAGAGGAGTAAGGAGAGGAGTAAAGAGGAGTAAAGAGAGGGGTAAGGAGAGGAGTAAGGAGAGGAGTAAAGAGAGGAGTAAAGAGAGGGGTAAGGAGAGGAGTAAAGAGAGGAGTGAGGAGAGGGGTAAGGAGAGGAGTAAGGAGAGGAGTAAAGAGAGGAGTAAAGAGAGGGGTAAGGAGAGGAGTAAGGAGAGGAGTAAAGAGAGGGGTAAGGAGAGGAGTAAAGAGAGGAGTGAGGAGAGGGGTAAGGAGAGGAGTAAAGAGAGGAGTAAAGAGAGGAGTAAGAAGAGGAGTAAAGAGAGGAGTAAGGAGAGGGGTAAGGAGAGGGGTAAAGAGAGGAGTAATCTTACAAACATAGTAATAAAAGTTGTGTAATCTAATGCAGATGTGTATTTGCCTGTGAGACTCATGAAGGTTTGGTCCATTCAAGCCCTTCAGTTGTAGGGAGTATTATACCTCTGACAGCTGGCAGTGTTGGGCTGAGCGCAGCAGAGCAATCTCTCAATATTACACGCAATTTTATGCCACGTTAAAGATTACAATTTCTAAAAAACTACCCGTTAAAACTATGTGGAAAAGGGAATTTTGAATCAAATCCAACGAGCTGATTGGGTCAAACACAAACGTCACAAACGTCACAGCGTCCGTGGAATTCTACCCCCACCAGCTCGACAGAAGTGACGTCTTAGCCGACGCTTGAACTCTTTCTAAAAATGGCTCGTTGCTAACAGCACGGCTCACGCTTCTGTCCTCATCTTGTCTCCAGCTCACGTCTCCTCTGTGTCTTCTGAACGTTCATGTTTAACGTCCCGGTCAGAAAGACGAAGGAGAATCCAGCGCCGCCGTGTTTGTTTTGCTTTGTTTTTAGAGATAAACCGATGTCTGGCCGTACTGAACGATGAGGCTGTGTAGTCTTCATCGTGACGCCGCTCTTCACCTCCTGAGACCCGGTGTCCTCATCTGTGGACAGCACATTTTGGGTTGTTTAGGCCACAGTGCAAATTTTTAGAAGAACAGCAACAAGAACATGTTCAATTTTTTAATATTTCTATGAGTTTAGGATATATATATTTTTTTATTTTTTTATTTTTATTTGATTTGATTTTGTTTTAATTATTTTTTTATTTTATTACATTTTTTATTGTATTTTCATTTATTTTTTATTTTATTTTACTTTAATTTATTTTAATTTGTATTTTTGTATTATTTTTTTATTTGATTTGATTTGATTTTTATTTTTTTGTATTTTTTATTTATTTTTTATTTATTTTATTTTATTATTTTTATTGTATTTTTTATTTATTTTTTATTTTATTTTATTTTATTTATTTATTTATTTATTTATTTATTTTATTTTATTATTTTTTATTTTTTATTGTATTTTTTTATTTTTTTATTTTATTTATTTATTTTTATTTATTTATTTTTTTATTTTTTTATTTTTTTAATTTAAAGGCATATATCTTCCTGCTCCTGTCAGCAGCACAAATGAGACACATTGTTCCAAGAGGCACAATTGTTTCTAATTTTGTTTTTTACAATGTCTGTGTTCAAGCACTTAATCGTTTCTGCAAATAAAGTCCTGCAGGAGCTCGAGTCTCAGGAGGTTAAGGTCAAACTGGGCCGGGGGTGAGCGTGAAGTCACTTTAAATGACAGAATTTGGGGAAGACGTCTGCAGATCTTATCGTCCGTCGTTTCTCTGGAGGCAAAACAATCGATATGAAACATGATAAAAAGGCCTTTGCACGTTCTGACCCGTCTTCTCCTCAAACGCTCTCTCCTCTGTTCCAGACTCAGACGGCTCAGTCCTCTTATCCTCTTTCTCTCTCTCTTTTTTCTTTTTCCAGACTCAGACGGCTCCGGGCCTCACTCCCCCGGCAGTGTGGAGACCTTAAGGAAGCACCTGAGAGCGGACGCCTTCACTCAGCAGCAGCTGGAGGCTCTGGACCGAGTGTTTGAGCGACCGCAGTATCCCGAAGTGTTCCCGGCGTCTGAGCACGTCAAACCCGAACAGGTACGGAGGGTTTAGCGTGTTTTGGTTTTTTTTACCGGGATTTAAACACTTATTTTAGAAATGCGCTGACTGACGGATTCTTCGGCTTCAACACCTTTCTCGGAATATCTCAAACCTCCAAACGTTCTTAAGGCCACGCTGGAACGTTTGGGATCAGGCGAGGCATCCGGGGAAAAAATAGGACCAAGACATGTCCGTATCCGGGTGGAAATGTCCCATAGCGGCGAGGAGCGACCCCCGGGGACCGAGCAGTGGGGCGGGGTCACTGGGCGGACTTTTGGGGCGCGGTTGTGTCCGGTCGGTCCATGATTCCGGTTTGACGGTGCAGTTGTCTTGTGTTTGTGAGTCCGTTTAGCTGTAATCTGTACTATGTGACGCGCGCGCAGAGTTAGCCGCGTTAGCCGCGTCCGTACGGTCACGTGGTCTGCGGCGGCGGCGGCGGGGAAAGACCTAGGTCCTCTCCTTGGACAGCGAGACCCTCTTTAAACGGCCAGTGTGAAGGAGAAACGCCGCGCCGGTCTCTTGAGAGTTGGGAAAAGAGCTTATAAACTCATGGAGGTGAGTAATTAGAATGTTCTGAATGCATAAAGTGAATGAGGAGCAACTTTGGACGAAAAAAAAAACTGTTTAAAATGGATTTGTTCTGCGTTTTTCACGTTTTTTAAAAGAGTAAAAATCAGAAACAGCTCCAGTAATGACAGTGAATAAATGAAGACATGTTTTTTTATTGTTTTTATTATTGATTTTTAATGGTTTAAATATAAAAACACCTTTAAAATAATGACCTCATTTTCATACGGAACGTTTAAACATCCGTGTTCCACATTTTCCTCGGACTTGACAATTTTCCAGTAAAAAAAAAAAGACCTACATTTTAAAAAGCAAAGATCAGGGACGAAAAAGAGTTTGACACGTTTCCGAACTGCACCAGAAGAATAAACACAAATCCACACGCTCTAATTTAACTCCAGACACTCTATAATTTATTGAAACATGTCAAATATATTGGATCCATTAATTAAATGGAATCTAGTAAACATCCAAGTCCAACTTTTATTAATGAATTATTTAAATTTTTTGCAGTGCAATTTTTTAATTGATTATTATTATTATTATTATTATTATTATTATTATTATTATTATTATTATTTGTATTTGTATTTGTATTTGTATTTGTATTAATAATAATAATAATAATAATTTATTAATTAATTGATTTAAAATTACTATTCGGAAATCTGATGCTAGTATCACAGTGTTTATAGGCAAGGCTAATTATTATTATTATCATTTTTATTATTATTGTTGTTATTATTAGCATTTTTATTATTATTATTATTATTATTATTATTATTATTATTATTATTATTATTATTATTATATTATTATTATTATTATTATTATTATTATTATTATTATTATTATATTATTATTATTATTATTATTATTATTATTATTATTATTATTATTATCTTATTTTGCAGTGTACTTTTTCATTTATTTTATTATTTTTATTTATTTATTTATTTATTTATGTGCTGAAACATTTGGATCAGACTCATAAATATTTTGTTTTTCTTTTTAAAAAACATAATTATTCAGGTTCAGGCCGACAGTGGCTCAGTTGGTAGAGCGTTTGTCCACTGATCTGAAGGTCCGTGGTTCAAATTCCGCTCTCGACATAAACATCATCAGTTGAGCTCAGATCCACAGGTTGACGGTTCACTTCGCTGTTGTTGTGTCCTCGGGCTCGACACTTAACCCGTCTCTCCACGTTCTGTTTTCCACTCGCTCCATTTCACTGTATCTTTAAATTCCGACACAAACCCAGACCTCAGCGACCGTCATTCCCACATTCCCACATTCCCAGAGTCCCAAACCTTAGAAAAAAGCTAATTAAGCTCCGTGGCGGCGGCGTGTTACCGTGTGGCGTGTATAATAGCGCCAAAGTCCTGCTCACGATCGATTTTGTGATGAAAAACACATTCTGCGTATCCCCCGTAATGGAGAGTAACAGTGCGGCTCTGCGGACCGATCAATAGCGCACATTTAGCTCATTTACGCCGTTTGGTTTTGTCTGTTTGGACGAGGGATTTCTCTCCGGTGTAAATCACAAAACGTACGATTATTCCTCATAAACAAAACGACGGGGGCGGAGCTCGGACGCAGACGGAAACGGGACTGAAATAGGCCAAATGTGAGGCTGAAACGAGACAAAACATCAGCGTAAATAATGAAAAAAACTAGAGATGCAACGATACGGCTTTTCCAGATCCGATACCGATTTCGATACTGTGGTTTTAAGTATCTGCCGGTCCCCGATATCGACCGATACCCGATATCGGCCGATACCCGATCTGAGACGCAAGACTGAAGAGAAGATTTGGATAAAAGAAAGTTCCCTCCAAAAAAACAAAGTTCAGGAACTTTAAAACACGATCGACTGAACCAGGACCAAATCTGGACTAAACCAGGACTAAACCAGGACTGAACCAGGACTGAACCAGGACTAAAACAAGACTAAACCAGAACTAGACCAGGACTAAAACAGGACTAAACCAGGACTAAACCAGGACTGAACCGGGACTAAACCGGGACTGAACCAGGACTGAACCAGGACTAAAACAAGACTAAACCAGAACTAGACCAGGACTAAAACAGGACTAAACCAGGACTAAACCAGGACTGAACCGGGACTAAACCGGGACTGAACCAGGACTGAACCAGGACTAAACCGGGACTAAACCGGGACTAAACCGGGACTGAACCAGGACTAAACCAGGACTGAACCAGGACTGAACCAGGACTGAACCAGGACTAAACCAGGACTAAACCAGTACTAAACCGGGACTAAACCGGGACTAAACCGGGACTAAACCAGGTCTAAACCAGGTCTAAACCAGGACTAAACCAGGTCTACACCAGGACTAAACCAGGACTAAACCAGGACTAAACCAGGTCTACACCAGGACTAAACCAGGACTAAACCAGGACTAAACCAGGAATAAACCAGGTCTAAACCAGGTCTAAACCAGGACTAAACTCGGTCTTAAACCGGTCTTAATCTGGTCTAAACCCGTTTGACACCAGGGTACTATCACAGTCTCGGGGCTTATTAAAATGGATAATCTTTATTTACAGTCATTACAGTTAAAGCACACACAGGAACATTAGCTTGTCCTGACGCAGAGAACCAGCCGTAGACTCTAATGTAAAACCCACCGGCCTAATTGAGTTCTTTGTAATTTCGGTTCCATCGGGGGGAATTACTCTGGTGATAAATCAGGGACAGGCGTCTGCTGCGGCACAGGCTAATCTGCAGCTAATTACAAAACGGATTTCTACACCGCGATCGATAGCACGGCTAGAACTTAGCTAAAGGAGCCGAGAGTTAGCAGAACATGTGCGTTAACGAGCGCGGGAGGCGGGTTCAAGTCCCGATCTCACCTGGTTTAGTGGATCAGACCTCAGATAAATATTTACCACAGTTTATGGGAAAAAAGTAGAGAAGAAAAAAGCAAAAGTAAAAGAGAATCTCTGTAACACAGACTGTTTATATAAACACACAGAGCTAACCTGCTAGCCACGCGCTACAAACAGGAAGTGATCATGAGCGCACTTCCTGTTCCATCGAGTCTGGCTCCAATTCACTTTCCATTGAAAAACTGTGTCCCCTCTGCCATGAGACTAAACCAGGACTGAACCAGGACTAAACCAGGACTGAACCAGGACTAAACCAGGACTAAAACAGGACTAAACCAGGACTAAACCAGGACTAAACCAGGACTAAACCAGGACTAAACCAGGACTAAACCAGGACTAAACCAGGACTAAACCAGGACTAAAACAGGACTAAAACAGGACTAAACCAAGACTAAACCAGGACTAAACCAGGACTAAACCAGGACTAAAACAGGACTAAACCAGGACTAAACCAGGACTAAAACAGGACTAAACCAAGACTAAAACAGGACTAAAACAGGACTAAACCAAGACTAAACCAGGACTAAACCAGGACTAAACCAGGACTAAAACAGGACTAAACCAGGACTAAACCAGGACTAAACCAAGACTAAACCAGGACTAAACCAGGACTAAAACAGGACTAAAACAGGACTAAACCAAGACTAAACCAGGACTAAACCAGGACTAAACCAGGACTAAAACAGGACTAAACCAGGACTAAACCAGGACTAAAACAGGACTAAACCAGGACTAAACCAGGACTAAACCAGGACTAAACCAGGACAGAACCAGGACTAAACCAGGACTAAACCAAGACTAAACCAGGACTAAACCAGGACTAAACCAAGACTAAACCAGGACTAAACCAGGACTAAACCAGGACTAAACCAGGACTAAACCAAGACTAAACCAGGACTAAACCAGGACTAAACCAGGACTAAACCAGGACTGAACCAGGACTAAACCAGGACAGAACCAGGACTAAACCAGATCTAAACCAGGATTAAACCCTCCAAGTTAAGTCTTTGTGACATTTCAGGTGCATCAGCTGCTTCTCTTCATGGAATGTTCCACAGTGTGGCATTTAACTTATCTATCTTCAATGGAAAAAGTTACAAGTCAGATCTGTGCAGGGACGACTCAGTGCTCTCAATAAGAATGAATGTTTTTCAAGGCATAGACACATTTAAAGCCTTATTGTGCAGCATTCCAGACAATGCCTCATCTCCATGGAGACGAGCTGGAGGCAAATACAGAAACGTCCATTTTGTTTTGTAAGTTAAGTTTTTTTTTGTTTTTTTAACGACAGTAGAGCAGGAGATGTGTTTACACGTCTGAACTTTAACTGTCAAAGCTTCAGACTAAAGGGAAAAGTTCCAGAGTGGGGCTTTAATCCTCCATAAATCTGTCTTGTTTGTGTGTCGTGGGTCTGCTCTGCTGCACTGCATTAAAAACCCATTCACCTCAGAGTCGCTCTCCTCCCACACTGCTGTCGGACCATGTGTGCGCCTCCTATTCACACAGACCCCTCCCCCCGCCTCCCCCTCCTCCTCCCCCGTCCTCCCCCTCCTCCTCCCCCTCCTCCCCCATCTGCATCATAAAAAGAGGTTTGTGTGACGGGACAGAGGTAAACATGTGACACTTTGGCCCGTGAACAGTCACAGAGACAATTAGAGTTTATCACAGAGAGAGAGGGGGAGGAGAGAGGGAGAGAGGGGGAGGAGAGAGGGGAGGAGAGAGGGGGAGAGGGGAGGAGAGAGGGGAGGAGAGAGGGAGAGAGGGGGAGGAGAGAGGGAGAGAGGGGGAGGAGAGGAGAGAGGGGGAGGAGAGAGGGAGAGAGGGGGAGGAGAGAGGGAGAGGAGAGAGGGGAGGAGAGAGGGGGAGGAGAGAGGGGAGGAGAGAGGGGGAGGAGAGAGGAGGAGAGAGGGGGAGGAGAGAGGGGGAGGAGGAGGAGGACAGGTTTTCATGCAGAAACCTTCTCAGTTTTTGTGTTTTGTCAATAATTTTAACACTTTGACTTTTTACTTTGTTGTTTTTAGTTTTTGCATTTTATTATTTCAAATACACAAAGTCCACACGATTAATAATAATAATAATAATAATAATAATAATAATAATAATAATAATAATAATAATAATAATAATAATAATAACAATAATAATAATAATAATAATAATAATAATAATAACAATAATAATAATAATAATAATAATAATAATAATACCAAATATATTTATGTAATTTTATATGTATAAAATAACAGAAAAACATATTTATCCCAAATTTGTATTTAAAAAAATAAAAAATATCTGGCAAATTTTATAAAATTCAGACACAACTAAATTGTGGGAAAAAAGAAAAGAAAAACTTATGAAATAAAAGTGTCTGTATGAAAATGTAAAAATACAGATTTTATTTATTTATTTTTTTAAATTATGATTATTTTTGTTTTCATCCCAGAGGTGTGGGGCTGGTCCATGGGCCTCATGGGCCTCACACAGACAGGGCCTCACACACAGAGGGCCTCACACAGACAGGGCCTCACACACAGAGGGCCTCACACAGAGGGCCTCACACACAGAGGGCCTCACACACAGAGGGCCTCACACACAGAGGGCCTCACACACAGAGGGCCTCACACACAGAGGGCCTCTGTGAGAGTGTATATAGAGTTTATATAGAGTTTATTTCAGCCTGTACATATGAATAATCCGTCTCTTCTTTCTCTTCCAGTCCAGTGAGTATTCCCTGCCCCTCAGCTCCAGTCTGGACGAGGTCAAGCCCAGTCTGTCCGGGTCCTCGGACCTCGGCCCCGGAGCCGTGACGCAGAACTTCCCTGTGGGTAAGACCAGCAATGACATCACAGCGCTCTACAGAGACAAACGTTTACTACAGAGACAAACGTTTACTACAGACACAGAGACAAACGTTTACTACAGAGACAAACCTTTACTACAGACACAGAGACAAATGTTTACTACAGAGACAAACATTTACTACAGAGACAAACGTTTACTACAGACACAGAGACAAACGTTTACTACAGAGACAAACGTTTACTACAGAGACAAACGTTTACTACAGAGACAAACATTTACTACAGAGACAAACGTTTACTACAGAGACAAACGTTTACTACAGAGACAAACGTTTACTACAGAGACAAACGTTTACTACAGACACAGAGACAAACGTTTACTACAGAGACAGAATTGAGCGGAGACAAAAACACAAACGTCTTTCAAACGCTTCGTCCTTCTTCACCGTTTCATGAACAAAATTGTCTGGATTTCACTGAAGTGTTTATGTCAGCGTCGCCGGGTAGGTTTGGGGTGGAGCTCTGTGATTGGTTTAAAATATTAACAGTTTGGGCCAATCACAGCAGCAGAAAACAGAGTGAACAGTCTCAGAGTAGAGCCGCTGCTCCTCCAACAACTACAGGCTCCCAGAGGAGCAGGAGGAGGTGTCTGGGCTGAGGGAGGTCTGGGTCCCTCGATGAGAGGAAATGGAATGGAGGGATGGACAGATGGAAGGATGGAGAGATGAGGGATGGAGGGATGGACAGATAGAGGGATGGACAGATGGAGGGATAGAGGGATGGAGAGATGGAGGAATGGACAGATGGAGGGATGGATAGATGAGGAATGGACAGATGGAGGGATGGAGGAATGGAGAGATAGAGGGATGGAGGAATGGAGGGTTGAAGAGATGAGAGATGGAGGGATAGAGGGACGAAGAGATGGAGGGATGGAGAGATGAGGGATGGAGGGATAGAGGGATGAAGAGATGGAGGGATGGAGAGATGGAGGGATGGAAGGATGAGAGATGGAGGGATGAACAGCGTGAGCAGAGCGGAGCTGGTTTTACGAGGGTGAAAAATGGAGTGATGATGATGTGATAAACACTGCAGCTGTCACACGACCACAGATCTGCTGAGGCAGCGATAGAGAGAACAGAGAGAGAGAGAGGAAAGGAGAGGCACGTAG
>NC_047144.1:511205-597978 GCF_009829125.3 Periophthalmus magnuspinnatus | reverse complement strand
TTGTTTTGGTGAAAGCAGTATTTAACAATTAAATAAATTAAATATAAGATAAACTACATTAAACATGTCGTACAAATTCGGAGAAGTGTACAGTTTACGAGGTGCATTTGAACAGCGCATGACGCTCTTCCGGGTTGAGGTAAAACTGAAATATTAATGATATTTTAACAATATAAATGACAATAAATGTTATATATACTCAACAAAAACACATTACCAATGTTATGTGGTTAAACAGACATCACGTTAACTAAGTCCTGCTTGAACATTTGGTAAATTACAGAAAATAAACACTGAAGTCATGATTTAATTTACATTTTAGTGGGAAAACGTCCAAACTACAAACTGTTCCTGTTTTGTTTCGTCATATATGTGGATCTTAATACGACGGAGTATAAGGGTCACTTCAATAAAATAAATTATACGGACGCTACGAGAATAAAGTCGTAGCATTTCGACATTAAAGTCGTAATTTTACGTGAATAAAGTGGTGTTTTATGAGAATAGTCTGCTGTTGTGCGTTATGGAGAATTTGCGGCATTTTGTGCAGATAAACTTTCAGCTGGGGTTTACGCACAATGAAATACTGTGTGTTTTATCCCCCATCACCGCACTATCATCAGTATAAGTACTTTGAAGTACTTTGAAGTACTTTGAAGAGACACTGCAAGAGATTGAGTTTGTTTAGTCGGAGGAACAAACAGATTTGGAAGAAATTGCTATATCTGAACAAAAAGCTCCAAATTCTTCATAACGCACTGGTCACTCATTCACACACCAGACTATACTCTCATAAAAATAACACTTTATTCTCGAAATACTACGACTTTACTCTCGTAGTACTATGACTTTATTCTCCTAGTGCCTGCATAATTAATTTTATTTAACTGACCCTTATACTCCGTTGTATATTAATTCCTTAAAAAAACAAAATAAAGAAAAATAAAAAATTATATATTTTTTTAAATTACATTAAATTTTTATAAATTTTATATATATATATATATATATATATATATATATATATATATATATATATATATATATATATATATATATATATATATATATATATATGTGTGTGTGGGGGGGGGGGTGTTAAATGTGATGATACAGACAAAAAAATTACACATAATTTGGTCACAGTAAAAATACAAACCCATTTCTTAATTTTTCTTGTGAATTTTGTGTATTTATTTTTGTTTTTCATGATCTTCCTCCATTGTTGTTTTTCTGTATAAATCCTTAAAATCAATTAAAATAATATGTTGGTTGACTACGACGCCATCGGCCGATTAAACAACCAAACGACTTTAGATCTGCAGCCCTGAATGTGAGCATCAAAACAAAAACAAAACAAAAAGTCAGTGGTAAAACTCTGAATTGTAACGTCTCATCTTTTCTAAACAGTTAAACAAACGCTGCTGTCGCCACAATGAGCTCATTCAGGCTCAAAGTGCTGACCTGTGCGTTCAGTGAGAGCGAACGCAGCGGTCAGAAACTCTCCTCGCTCTTTTCCTCTGTCCTCTCGAGTTCACAGCAGCTCAAACATGGAGTCTGGTGATAAATGCATTTATGATTTCAGTGCAGAGACGCTGGACGGACGCTGCGTTCCTCTGTCCGAGTTTAGAGGCAAAGTGATGCTCATCGTGAACGTGGCGACTTTCTGAGGAGCCACCATCGAGGAGGTAACGGTCTGGGGTTTAACGATGGAGTGACGGTCAGTTTCGATCAGTGTTGAAATAGATTAAATAAAAAACTACAAAAAAGCAAACACTGATACAGATTAGATATGGATCCTCTGCTAAACTTAACCCTAACCCTGTTTTTAGACTGTGGGGACAAAAATTAGACTATGGCCTCCAAGTAGACTAGACTACACCGTATTTCACAGCGAAGTTTATATTTTTTATATTTTCACTTCCTGAAAGCAGCTGGGATAATATTGTTTTGAAGTAACATCACTGCACAAACTCCATTTGTCCCCGACAGTTTTTATTACTTGAGTAAAAGTTTCACATTTTCTGCTCATTACAGAGAGCAGACTACAGAGGGCAGACTACAGAGGGCAGACTACAGAGAGCAGACTACAGAGAGCAGACTACAGAGGGCAGACTACAGAGGGCAGACTACAGAGGGCAGACTACAGAGGGCAGACTACAGAGGGCAGACTACAGAGGGCAGTCTACAGAGGGCAGTCTACAGAGGGCAGTCTACAGAGGGCAGACTAGAGAGAGCTGGATACAGAGGACAGTCTACAGAGGGCAGTCTACAGAGGGCAGACTACAGAGGGCAGACTACAGAGAGCAGACTACAGAGGGCAGTCTACAGAGGGCAGACTAGAGAGAGCTGGATACAGAGGACAGTCTACAGAGGGCAGTCTACAGAGGGCAGACTACAGAGGGCAGACTACAGAGAGCAGACTACAGAGGGCAAACTACAGAGAGCAGACTACAGAGGGCAGTCTACAGAGGGCAGTCTACAGAGGGCAGACTAGAGAGGCCAGTCTACAGAGGGCAGACTAGAGAGAGCAGACTACAGAGGGCAGACTACAGAGAGCAGACTACAGAGAGCAGTCTACAGAGAGCAGACTACAGAGAGCAGTCTACAGAGGGCAGTCTACAGAGGGCAGTCTACAGAGGGCAGACTACAGAGGGCAGACTACAGAGAGCAGACTACAGAGAGCAGTCTACAGAGAGCAGACTACAGAGGGCAGACTACAGAGGGCAGACTACAGAGAGCAGATTACAGAGAGCAGACTACAGAGGGCAGACTACAGAGGGCAGACTACAGAGGGCAGGATACACAGGGCAGTCTACAGAGGGCAGACTACAGAGGGCAGACTACATGGGGCAAAATGTTCTTGATGTATTTTATGTAGTATTTTAGTGATTTTAGTGTGTTTTTTGAGCAAATACAGTTGAGTGTATTTGAGTGTGTCATTTTGCAGTACTTTTCACTTCTACAATAGGATAACTTCCATTTTTGGCCCCTTTTAAATGTTTAATCATCAAGATGGAGTAGTGTTTATTTCAGCCACCAGTCCAGACCAAACTGGCTGCTACAAATATGTTTTTCCCACTGTGAGATTTATAAGTATATTGATCTGTCTTCACCTCTTTTCTACATTCCTCTGCGTGTCTTTATGTGCGATGTTTCGTTCGTTCCTCAGTATCCTCGCCTGAATGCACTCATGGACACGTTCGGTCATCTCAACTTCACCGTCCTCGGCTTCTGCTGCAACCAGTTTGGACTCCAGTCCCCAGGTTTGGAACATAACCTGTAAAATACATGATTTTAACAAGACATATAAAGTCTACAGAGGGCAGTCTACAGAGGG
The DNA here is from genome assembly GCF_009829125.3 of Periophthalmus magnuspinnatus. NCBI lineage: Eukaryota > Metazoa > Chordata > Actinopteri > Gobiiformes > Gobiidae > Periophthalmus > Periophthalmus magnuspinnatus. The sequence goes on along the minus strand of NC_047144.1, from coordinate 594,638 downwards.
CAGTCTACAGAGGGCAGACTACAGAGGGCAGACTACAGAGGGCAGTCTACAGAGGGCAGACTACAGAGGGCAGACTACAGAGGGCAGTCTACAGAGGGCAGACTACAGAGGGCAGACTACAGAGGGCAGACTACAGAGGGCAGTCTACAGAGGGCAGACTACAGAGGGCAGACTACAGAGGGCAGACTACAGAGGGCAGACTACAGAGGGCAGACTACAGAGGGCAGTCTACAGAGGGCAGACTACAGAGAGCAGAGGACAGTCTACAGAGGACGTCTACAGAGGACAGGGGACAGTGTACAGGGGAAAGTTTACAGAGGACAGTCTACAGAGGACAGTCTACAGAGGACAGTCTACAGAGGACAGTCTACAGAGGACAGTCTGCAGAGGACGTCGACAGGGGACAGTGTACAGGGGAAAGTTTACAGAGGACAGTCTACAGACAGCAGTCTATAGAAGACAGTCTACAGAGGACAGTCTACAGAGGACAGTCTACAGAGGACAGTCTGCAGAGGACAGTCTGCAGAGGACAGTCTACAGAGGACAGTCTACAGAGGACAGTCTGCAGTATAACTGTATTTAGTGAGGGAGGATGAGGACATTATAACACATGATACTGATACTTCAGTTATAACACAGAACACAGATATTTCTGTTTCTCTTTGTGGTGTCAGAGGTGAACCACGAGACCCTGAACATCCTGAAGTATGTCCGACCTGGAGGAGGGTTTGTTCCAAAATTCCCCATTTTTGGACGAATCGACGTCAACGGTTTAAACGAGGAGCCTCTGTTCACTCATCTGAAGGTGCAACTTCCACACTCACTATTCTTCACTTTTACTATTACAGATTTGAATACGACTGTGCGACTCTTAAAAAACTCAAAAGTATCTGTACTTTACTTAAGTACATTTTACAGTGTGTACTTTTACTTTTACTTGAGTACATTTGAGAGCAGTATCTGTACTTTCTCCTCCATTCCACTTTGAACTGAACTGAAAACTAAAAGTTATCAAAATCACCACATTTGAAGATTTATTAGATCTAAAAATCTGAAACAAATACTTTTACTATTTACTCTTTAAGTGCATTTTATACAGGTACTTTAACACTTAATACTCATGTGACATTTCGTTTACTTTTACTCGAGTACTTTTTGATCTGGTATCTGTTCTTCAGTTTCTGTCGTGTTCTTTCTCGTGTTCTTCCTCATGTTCTTCCTCATGTTTTTTCTCATGTTTTTCCTCGTGTTCTTTCTCGTGTTCTTCCTCATGTTCTTCCTCATGTTCTTCCTCATGTTTTTTCTCATGTTCTTCCTCGTGTTCTTCCTCGTGTTCTTCCTCGTGTTCATTCTCGTGTTCTTTCTCATGTTCTTTCTCGTGTTCTTCCTCGCGTTCTTTCTCGTGTTCTTTCTCGTGTTCTTCCTCGTGTTCTTCCTCGTGTTCTTCCTCGTGTTCTTCCTCGTGTTCTTCCTCGTGTTCTTTCTCGTGTTCTTTCTCGTGTTCTTCCTCATGTTCTTCCTTGTGTTCTTCCTCGTGTTCTTCCTCGTGTTCTTCCTCGTGTTTTTCCTTGTGTTCTTCCTCGTGTTCTTCCTCGTGTTCTTCCTCGTGTTCTTCCTCGTGTTCTTCCTCGTGTTCTTCCTCGTGTTCTTCCTCGTGTTCTTCCTCATGTTCTTCCTCGTGTTCTTCCTCGTGTTCTTCCTCGTGTTCTTCCTCGTGTTCTTTCTCGTGTTCTTCCTCGTGTTCTTCCTCGTGTTCTTCCTCGTGTTCTTCCGTGACACTAACGTCGCAGATGCTGTTTCCGCAGGAGTCCCTTCCCTTCGTGAATCCTGTAATTGGCGACATAAAGAAGTTTTACTGGTCTCCGCTCAAAGTCAACGACATTCGCTGGAACTTTGAGAAGTTTCTGGTGGCAGCAGACGGCGCTCCCTACAGGAGGTCTGCGGCATGACTCACTGCACTCACAGCTGTCCCTGAATGTGACACAAACTTTAGGCTCAAGTCCACAGCTCCTCAAACTTATTCAGACGAGTTTACTTTGTTTTTACAGCTCAGTGTTTGAAAATGTTTTAGAAAATACTCAGACTGTTTTTAGAATTTTCTGCCAACAAGAAAAAAACAAGAGATTTACACGTAGTTGTCATTTCTTTGGGCTATTTGCTGTTTATTTTTTTATTAGCTGCGTTAGCTATGATCAGCTCGCATGGAGATGTTATTGCTTCGCCTGAAATGTTCCACAGTATGGCATTACCTTTATCTGTCTTGCATTTATCCAGTTACGCATCTTTACTTGCGTTCTTACCGTCAGCTGGGCCGCCTCTTCACAGATCTGACCTGTAACTTGGCCTAGAGGCGTCACTGACTTGTCTCCATGGAGATAGATAAAATTAATGCCATACGGTGGAACATTTCAAACCATAGCATCTCCATGGAGATGAGCAGAACACCAGAATAAACAACTGAGTCTTCTTTCAGGTACGACCTACACTGCCCCCTGGAGGTCGTCGAGAGGGACATCGCTCAACTTTTGGTTTAGACCTGGTTTAGTCCTGGTTTAGTCCTGGTTTAGACCTGGTTTAGACCTGGTTTAGTCCTGGTTTAGACCTGGTTTAATCCTGGTTTAGTCCTGGTTTAGACCTGGTTTAGTCCTGGTTTAGTCCTGGTTTAGTCCTGGTTTAGACCTGGTTTAGACCTGGTTTAGTCCTGGTTTAGTCCTGGTTTAGTCCTGGTTTAGACCTGGTTTAGTCCTGGTTTAGTCCTGGTTTAGTCCTGGTTTAGACCTGGTTTAGACCTGGTTTAGTCCTGGTTTAGACCTGGTTTAGACCTGGTTTAGTCCTGGTTTAGTCCTGGTTTAGACCTGGTTTAGACCTGGTTTAGTCCTGGTTTAGTCCTGGTTTAGACCTGGTTTAGTCCTGGTTTAGACCTGGTTTAGTCCTGGTTTAGTCCTGGTTTAGACCTGGTTTAGACCTGGTTTAGACCTGGTTTAGTCCTGGTTTAGACCTGGTTTAGACCTGGTTTAGTCCTGGTTTAGTCCTGGTTTAGTCCTGGTTTAGACCTGGTTTAGACCTGGTTTAGTCCTGGTTTAGACCTGGTTTAGTCCTGGTTTAGTCCTGGTTTAGACCTGGTTTAGTCCTGGTTTAGTCCTGGTTTAGTCCTGGTTTAGTCCTGGTTTAGTCCTGGTTTAGACCTGGTTTAGACCTGGTTTAGACCTGGTTTAGTCCTGGTTTAGTCCTGGTTTAGTCCTGGTTTAGTCCTGGTTTAGTCCTGGTTTAGACCTGGTTTAGACCTGGTTTAGACCTGGTTTAGTCCTGGTTTAGTCCTGGTTTAGTCCTGGTTTAGACCTGGTTTAGACCTGGTTTAGACCTGGTTTAGTCCTGGTTTAGACCTGGTTTAGACCTGGTTTAGTCCTGGTTTAGACCTGGTTTAGACCTGTTTTAGTCCTGGTTTAGTCCTGGTTTAGACCCGGTTTAGTCCTAATTTAGACCTGGTTTAGACCTGGTTTAGTCCTGGTTTAGTCCTGGTTTAGACCTGGTTTAGACCTGGTTTAGTCCTGGTTTAGTCCTTGTTTAGTCCTGGTTTAGACCTGGTTTAGTCCTGGTTTAGTCCTGGTTTAGTCCTGGTTTAGTCCTGGTTTAGTCCTGGTTTAGTCCTGGTTTAGACCTGGTTTAGACCTGGTTTAGACCTGGTTTAGACCTGGTTTAGTCCTGGTTTAGACCCGGTTTAGTCCTAATTTAGACCTGGTTTAGACCTGGTTTAGTCCTGGTTTAGTCCTGGTTTAGTCCTGGTTTAGTCCTGGTTTAGTCCTGGTTTAGTCCGGACCCAGTGGCACAGTGACGATCTCTCAGTAAACGCTTGAACCTGCAGCTGATGGATCTGAAGAAGAGGAGTCGTTCTCAGAGTGCGGTGCATTCACTCTGACACAGCTCCTCGGCGCCACCTGGAGTTTGAGACACGGCATCAAAACAAAATCATATCTGAAATAAAAGTGTAAATAACAGTGTTGTGCTGCTTTGTGATTGGCCCAATGATCAGAGGACGATTTTAAAATGTGATGAAATGAGTTTTAGTTTTGTATTTGTTTGACAGTATTTTGTGAGATAAATACACCTGGGCTTTATTGGAACAAAATGAAATGCCATCCCTCCATGTTCTTCCTCTTCTCCGGGGCCGGGTCACGGGGGATCAGTCTAAACAGGGACTCTTTGACCTCCCTCACCCCGGACACCTCCTCCAGCTCCTCCTGTGGGAACGTAGATTGACGGGTAGATCGAGAGCTTTGTCTTTGGACTCAGCTCCTTCTTCACCTCAACAGACGATACAGCGACAACATCACTGCAGACGCTGATCCAACTGTCAGTCACACGCTCCATCCTCCTCGAGAACAAGACCCATAGATACTTGAACTCCTCCACCAAACTCCCATGAGCCTCGAGGACCTGATGGAGAGTATAGAGCTGGTCCAGTGTTCTGTGACCGGGACAAAAACCACACTGCTCCTCCTGAATCCGAGGTTCCACTATCAGTCAGATTTTCCTCTCCAGTCCCTGGAGTAGACCTTACCGGGAAGGCTGAGGAGTGTGATTCCCCTGTAGTTGGAACACACCCTCCGGTCCCCCTTCTTATACAGAGGGACCACCACCCCGGTCTGTCAGTCCAGTGGTACTGTCCCCGACCGCCACGCGATGCTGCAGAGACGTGTCAGCCAAGACCCACAACATCCAGAGACTTGAGGTACTCAGGACGGATCTCGTCCACCCCCGGAGCCACCGAGGAGCTTGAACCACCTCAGTGACTTCAGCCAGGGTGATGGACGAATCCGCCTCTGAGTCCCCAGTTTCTGCTTCCTCCTCTGGAGACGTGACAGTGGGATTGAGGAGATCCTCAAAGTATTCCTTCCACCGCCCGACAACATCCCCAGTCGAGGTCAGCAGCTCTCCACCCGCACTGTAAACAGTGTTGGTGAAGCACTGCTTCTCCCTCCTGAGGCGTCGGAATCTCTTTGAGGCCGTCCGATAGTCCTCCTCCATGGCCTCCCCGAACTCCTCCTAACCCTGAATTCTTGCATCAGTGAGGCGTAGTAGGTTTGAGCCACGTGTACTCATCAGCTGCCTCAGGAGCCCCACAAGCCAGCAAGGCTCGACAGGACTCCATCTTCAGCCTGACAGCGTCCCCTTTTGGTGTCTATCACTGGGTCCTGGTTTAGTCCTGGTTTAGACCTGGTTTAGACCTGGTTTAGACCTGGTTTAGACCTGGTTTAGTGCTGGTTCTGTCCTGGTTTAGTCCTGGTTTAGTCCTGGTTTAGTCCTGGTTTAGTCCTGGTTTAGTCCTGGTTTAGTCCTGGTTTAGTTCTGGTTTAGACCTGGTTTAGACCTGGTTTAGTCCTGGTTTAGTGCTGGTTTAGTCCTGGTTCAGTCCTGGTTTAGTCCTGGTTTAGACCTGGTTTAGTGCTGGTTTAGTCCTGGTTTAGTCCTGGTTTAGTCCTGGTTTAGTGCTGGTTTAGTCCTGGTTTAGTCCTGGTTTAGTGCTGGTTTAGTCCTGGTTTAGTGCTGGTTCTGTCCTGGTTTAGACCTGGTTTAGTCCTGGTTTAGTGCTGGTTCTGTCCTGGTTTAGTCCTGGTTTAGTCCTGGTTTAGTCCTGGTTTAGTCCTGGTTTAGTTCTGGTTTAGACCTGGTTTAGACCTGGTTTAGTCCTGGTTTAGTGCTGGTTTAGTCCTGGTTCAGTCCTGGTTCAGTCCTGGTTTAGTCCTGGTTTAGACCTGGTTTAGTGCTGGTTTAGTCCTGGTTTAGTCCTGGTTTAGTCCTGGTTTAGTGCTGGTTTAGTCTTGGTTTAGTCCTGGTTTAGTTCTGGTTTAGACCTGGTTTAGTCCTGGTTTAGTCCTGGTTTAGTCCTGGTTTAGTTCTGGTTTAGACCTGGTTTAGTCCTGGTTTAGTCCTGGTTCAGTCCTGGTTTAGTCCTGGTTTAGACCTGGTTTAGTGCTGGTTTAGTCCTGGTTTAGTCCTGGTTTAGTCCTGGTTTAGTTCTGGTTTAGACCTGGTTTAGTCCTGGTTTAGTCCTGGTTTAGTTCTGGTTTAGACCTGGTTTAGTCCTGGTTTAGTCCTGGTTTAGTGCTGGTTTAGTCTTGGTTTAGTCCTGGTTTAGTTCTGGTTTAGACCTGGTTTAGTCCTGGTTTAGTCCTGGTTTAGTCCTGGTTTAGTTCTGGTTTAGACCTGGTTTAGTCCTGGTTTAGTCCTGGTTCAGTCCTGGTTTAGTCCTGGTTTAGACCTGGTTTAGTGCTGGTTTAGTCCTGGTTTAGTCCTGGTTTAGTCCTGGTTTAGTTCTGGTTTAGACCTGGTTTAGTCCTGGTTTAGTCCTGGTTTAGTTCTGGTTTAGACCTGGTTTAGTCCTGGTTTAGTCCTGGTTTAGTCCTGGTTCTGTCCTGGTTTATTTGTGGTTATAATGTTTTGGTAGTAAAGATTAAAGTGTATTTGTATTTGTATTTGTATTTGTATTTGTATTTGTATTCGTAGTTGTATTTGTATTTGTATTTGTATTTGTATTTGTATTCGTAGTTGTATTTGTATTTGTAGTGTTGTGTTTCTTTATTCAAACTCTAGGGGGCGCACAAACGCAAACTGAAGACGCGGCGCATGCGCAGTGCGTGTCAGTCCGGTGTAAACATGGCTGCCGTCGGCTTCAGAAAATGGGCCCAGGCGATCACAAAAACCAAAGGATCCGGTCTGAGCGCGGTTCTGTCGGGATGCAGAGCGGGTCGGTACATTCTCAGCCTTTTGGGGGATTGTGCTGTTTCATGTTTTTATAAAAGAACATCCGGGTTTTTGTGTTTAGAGCCTGTAAACGCGGTAACCTTGACGTGTTAGCATTAGCCTCTGTTAGCTCAGGTTCACTTTGGCTCTGGTTTGTGATTCATTTAACAACTAAGATAAAGTAAAACCTTCCAGCGAAATACAATGGATTTAATGTCAGCTTAACATTACACAAGTTTATTTTGTAAACTGTCAGTAAATCCAGCCAATGACATTGTTTTTTGTTGTTTTTTTTAAGTTTTATTTCACAGATGTGCCCTGACCTACACACGCTGCTGCAGATAATCAAACACAGAAACATGTTTATTTAGTGTTTGTGCGCAGAAAAGTCCAAGTTTACATGGTTTACGTGGTGTCAAATTCTCTAAAATGATCAGTCATGTCAGCAGTATTTTAAAATTAAATGAATGTAGAGTTTAATTGTGTAATCCTGCCCATCCTGTGAACAAAGTGAAGTAGAGGGTTAAAAGTCAGACATATTTGAATGATTTTATTATTTACAATGTTTTTAGTGTGAATAATACACATAAGCCTCTACTGACAGAGAAACACACTGATTACAGATTAAATATATTTACCTCACAATAAATACTATATCAACTTACAACTATATCGGAAAAGTACAAGTAGTAAAGTACAGATACCTAAAAATTCTACTTAGGCAGATTTTACAGTGGATATTTGTATTCTTGGTATCTGTACTTTCTACTCCATTATGTTTTTGAACAGGACTGAAAAGTAAAAAGTACTTTTCACACGATTTGAGGTTGTTTTTTTTTACCATGTCCGTGGAAACATCCTGAGTTTAAGCTTCGACTTTGAGCAAAACAAAAATAAATACACAAAATTCATAAGAAAAAATAAGACGTGGATTCGTATTGTTACTGTGACCGAAATATCTGTCATTTTTACTTTTTTTTTTACCACGTTTACAAATGAACACTTGTGTGAAATACTTTTTTTAAACAGGTACTTAAATACATTTACTTAAGTGCATTTTTTCATGTGACTTTTATCTCTAATTGAGTAACTTTTTTTCACTTCTGTATCTGCACTTCATCCGCTGCATCACGTTCAGGACACATCGGACAATCATTTTTGGGGGTCAATCGACTGCTTCAGTGTTGCATTCTGTTGTTAATTTATTGCAGTTTATATTTTTAAACAATATCGTTCATTTGGAAGACTTTTTGGGGAAAGTTCTGCTTTATTATTTGGTTTATGTTCTATATCTACGTCTATATTGCACTTGACTCTGTACATTCATGATACTACGTGCTTCAAGTATCATTTTCTTTACCCACTTTTTGCTCCGCTCGTTTATTCTGTGGAGGCCAGACTCCTCTATTACTGAGAAACTGTGATCAGACCCAGGCCCGTCTCGATAAGACATTTTGAAGTGCGATAAATACTAGTACTATACTTAAGTAAAGTACAGATATCAATTGTTTCAGCTTAAATATTTATCACAATCGCCACATTTGAAGCTTTGTAAGACTCAAAATCTGTGAAATACTTTGACTTTTTAGTAGTGATGGGCGAATGAGGCGGAGCTCCAGAGCACGTCTCGTTCTTTCTGAAACAAATTGCTCCGGAATGTTCGAATGTTCCCCTCACTTCTGTGGTTTGACCAGCGCTAAACTGCTACAGGATAAAAGATGCACCGATATGTGTTAAAAACGTCGTGTAGTGAGGAGTATTGTGTGACGTTAGTGCGGATTTTGGCGACTTTGGGCATTTGTTTCATTTTCGATGGCGTCTACGAGTGGAAAAAAGACGCGAGGACGCCTTAAAATACTGGGAATCACATAAAATACAGTATCCTAATCAAAAATATCTTTGTATACGGCATCCTCCGTTCCATGTGAGAGTATTTTTTTCCAATTGATCGTCGTTGTTGAGCCAAAGAAGATGTCGACTAAAGCCTCATGTGTGGAAAAACTTCAATTTATATATCACATGTTTTTATTAAATAGTTGTATTTCTTTTTTAAATGTTCAAAATAGAATATATACTATTTATGACTGAAAATAAAATAGAAAATGGGGTTTCAGGTTCTCAAATCACGGGGTGTGTGCTGTTTGCAATGGTTAAATTTGTCCACTAGAGGTCAGTGTTTCCCCTCAGACACGTCGAACCGTTTGAGACGATATTGAGACTGAGCCGTTCTAATACTTTTACTTAAGTAGATTTGTATGATACTTTTACTCCGCTGTCTGTACTTTTACTTCAGTAACAAAATTGAGTACTTCATCCACCGAGTCACAATCGGCTGCAGCTCGAGAAGTTCTGATCTAATAAGTTGTTTTGTGTTTCTAACCTTTTATGTCGCAGCCTCTGGGCCGGCAAAGGGCGCACTCCCGGGTCCGTACCCCCAGACCCCAGAGGAGAGAGCCGCGGCTGCCAAGAAATACAACATGAGAGTGGAGGACTACGAGCCGTATCCGAACAAGGGCGAGGGGTAAGAGCGGCGCGTGCAGTAAACACGTTATAAATGTAGCAGATATAAGAATAACAGCACATTTTTCAGACGGGCTTTGTGATTAGAAATGCAATGTATGTTTTAATAAAAGGAAAAACTGAGAAAAAGACTGAAATATTAACTGAAATATTAACACAAGAGTCACATTTCAGAACATGTTTGTGCAGATCTAGACGTTTTTACGCAGAATAGGACAGGAGATGTTTTTCTTGTTTGTGGAGGAAATGGTGGTACTTCAAAAAAAAAAAACGCAGAGTTTTAGATGTTGCCGTTTTTCAGATGAAGTCACAACATTTTACAGGCCAATAACGCAGCGACTTCTGGGCTCTAGTCACAATAGAAATGATCAGGTTCCACATTTGTGAATTGAACTTTTGTAGATTTCACGGCGAAATAAAAAAATGTAATAAACAGGAGAAACTCTCTTCTGTCTGAGAGCGTCACATTTCAGATCTGTACTTCACTAATGCCCCGTGTTTAATGGTTTTCTTGGTTAAAATTGATTAGAGATGGACTGATATATCGTTTGGTTAAAGTATCGGGCCGATATTTGACCTTTTCCACACATGGGCTATCGGTCTTAAATCTCCAGCACAGTCTGATACTTTGTTTTGGTTGATCTGCTGCTTAAAAAATACACACAAAACTTTATATTTACACTTGAATATGAAGGAAATAACTGCACTAAACAGGACTACACTGCTCTGCTGAAGGTTAGTGGTTAAAAAAAAAGTTTGGAGCTCATTTAAATGATATAATTTGGGGAGAAAAATTTAAATCGCCCCAAAAATATCGGAAGATCTTATCGTCCATTGGTTCCTCTGAATTCTAAACAATCAGTATCGGCCATGGAAAAAAAACACGTATCGATGGAGCTCTGATTTTTATATTTCACTATTTTGTCCATAAATCAAGATATGAACATTAATAACAGACAAATCAGGCGCCTTCTCTCTAGCGTTAGCAACAGGTTTGATTGACAGCGTTGCTAAGGGGCGTTACCTTCAACATCCTCGCTCCTGATTGGCTCTTAAACTCTCTGTGTAACTCCTAAAACTCCTCTGCCTTGATGAGCTGTAATAAGACGATTGACCACAAACACTGTGTAATATTGGATGTGTATTTTATCAAAGTTGTTCTGTAGTTAATGGAGAATATGAAGTGACGTGACATCAGGTGTTTTTCTGATGTTTACGAGGTGAAAGACGAGATCCAAGCCACTCAAAAAACACTCTATATTATATTTAATTAGTTCTGTTCTGATAAAACTCTTATAAAACACATTTGGGATCATTGTTTCCCAAATGCCGTTTGTGTTTAAATGAAATAAGTCATACTGTCGGTCTCTGGTATCGTTGATATCGGGGATCATCGATTCTTTAAGCCAAAGTATCGACATCGGTATCAGAACAGAAGCAGCTGCATCTCGACAAAACGGGGTGAAAAGTGAGACTGTAGCAGCTCGAAAATGAGACGAAACAGTGGGTAAGGCGGTTCTAAAAATGTGAATTTGTGAATAAAACAAATGGTCAAAGTGCAGAGGGCGCCGTGTCCCGCTGTGGGACAGGTCACAGTCTGAGACGCACACACACCTGGTCGACAGGTTTAAATAAACTCGTGTGTTTAGATTCAGTTATGATCCAAAGAAGCACAAAAACATGAGTAAAACAGTTGAACTCCAAAGGGTGCGGTTTGAGATCAACAGGTTTGAATAACTGGTGTTTTTTTCCACAGTTATGGTGATTATCCGATGCTGCCGGACAGATCTCAGCACGAGAGAGACCCGTGGTATCAGTGGGACCATCCGGACCTGAGGAGGAACTGGGGAGAACCGGTGAGGAACCAGAAGGATCTGTGGAGTGAACGCTTTGAGCTGTTTACACCACAGACGTGTGTGACGAGTGTGACGTCGCCGCGGGCCGAGCGTGACGTCAGCAGGACCGTTGAGTTTCAGCAGCAGCAGGACGGTTGAGTTTCAGCAGCAGCAGGACGGTTGAGTTTCAGCAGCAGCAGGACGGTTGAGTTTCAGCAGCAGCAGGACGGTTGAGTTTCAGCAGCAGGACGGTTGAGTTTCAGCAGCAGCAGGACGGTTGAGTTTCAGCAGCAGCAGGACGGTTGAGTTTCAGCAGCAGGACGGTTGAGTTTCAGCAGCAGGACCCTACAGAGCCGTTTCTTCCTGGTAAATGTGGGTTGTCGTTTCAGATGCACTGGCACTTTGACATGTACATCCGTAACCGCGTGGACACGTCTCCCACCGTCGTGCCCTGGGCGTCCATGTGCAGGCAGCTCTTCGGCTTCATCGGGTTCATGCTCTTCATGTTCTACGTGGGGCAGAAGTTCCCGTCGTATCAGCCTGTGGTGAGTGACCCGGTGTTTGATTAAAGCCACAATATGTCACTTTTCTGACAAATAAAACCATGTTTTTTGTTTCATATTTGTTCTGTTTATTGCTCTGAAAAAGAAAAGCGTGTGTCCTGACTGTGAGGCGCTCGCATCTCCACAAACCTGACTTGTGTTAGACCTGGGGGAGGGGCTGCTGCTTGTTTCCATGGAGATGTTGTTCCTTTGGCTAAAAAAAGTCACAGTATGACACAAAACCAATTTATCTCCATTGAGAATGTTCCAGAGTTTAACTTTATATCTCCATGGAAACCTCCATGCAGGTGACGAGCCACCTCCAGAAAGTCACGTACTGTAGCTTTAAAGTGATTTTGAGTCTTATTTAAAGCTGTTGTTTTAGTTTGATGTAATTGTGTTAATAATGATCCTGATCAAATAAACTTTATTTAAACTGAAGTTCAAATAAAATACTGATCATTTTAATTTTAAACAGGACTGGGTTTAGACCTGGTTTAGACCTGGTTTAGACCTGGTTTAGACCTGGTTTAGACCTGGTTTAGACCTGGTTTAGACCTGGTTTAGACCTGGTTTAGTCCCGGTTTAGACCCGGTTTAGACCCGGTTTAGTCCCGGTTTAGTCCCGGTGTAGTCCCGGTGTAATCCTGGTTTAGACCCAGTTTAGGCCTGGTTTAGTCCTAGTTTAGACCCGGTTTAGTCCTGGTGTAGTCCTGGTGTAGTCCTGGTTTAGTCCTGGTTTAGTCCTGGTTTAGACCCAGTTTAGTCCTAATTTAGACCCGGTTTAGTCCTGGTGTAGTCCTGGTGTAGTCCTGGTGTAGTCCTGGTGTAGTCCCGGTGTAGTCCCGGTTTAGTCCCGGTGTAGTCCTGGTTTAGTCCTGGTTTAGTCCTGGTTTAGACCTGGTTTAGACCTAGTTTAGATCTGGTTCAGTCCTGGTGTAGTCCTGGTGTCATCCTGGTGTAGTCCCGGTGTAGTCCCGGTTTAGTCCCGGTTTAGTCCCGGTGTAGACCCGGTGTAGTCCTGGTTTAGTCCTGGTTTAGTCCTGGTTTAGACCTGGTTTAGACCTGGTGTAGATCTGGTGTAGTCCTGGTGTAGTCCTGGTTTAGTCCTGGTTTAGTCCTGGTTTAGACACACCAGTATAAACAGATTGAGGTTATTTTCCTCCAGTGTTTTTTTTTATTTTTAGTGTCGACTTAATGATTCGTGGTTTTTGTCTCTGTTAGAATCAGATTTTCAATTCTTCCTCGTGACATGTTCCACATTAACAGTTTAATCTAATCTAATCTAGTCTAATGTGAGTTTTGTTTTCGTGGCAGGGCCCTAAACAGTTCCCGTACAATGACCTGTACCTGGAGAAAGGAGGAGACCCCGAGAAGGAGCCAGAGGAGGCGAAAAACTACGAGATCTGAGCGTTTCACTCCCGTCTCGTCTGTACATATTTGTGTTCAATAAATCCTTATGTGACAATACATCATTTTCTGTGTTTTTGGAAAGATTTGACCTTGGGATTGTCGGCGTTTTTAAGTCTTGTTGCACTTTGACTTTTAAGAGCAGATCCAAAAAACACAAACGTTTATTTACAAATGTGGTCCCAGGTTTGTGTTTTTCACAGTTTTTAAAAAGGAGGTTTTATTTGTGTAACTTGTGCAGTTACATAACGACGTGTGAACTGGACAGACTCTGCACAGGCGACACGTGGAAATATCACAATGTTCCAAATGAAGGTAAAAAGTGGAGTATTGAATAAAAGAGTAAAGTACAGCTGTACACATCTTAAACTCTGCTGTCCTCGGGGCCCCTAAGCAGCTGAGCCTGAAATATGTTTATAAACTTTCAAAATACTAATAATAATGCAAACTGTTTAATGACCCGAGCTTTGGAAAGTAGATGCCACTGCTCTGTTTATTTTAATACATCTACGTTCTACTTAGAAAACTTTAAAGTTCATTACACGTGCAAACTGTTCAATAATAAAATAATAAGCTTTGGAAATTAGACTTGGCCATTTCTTATTACATCTCTCTATTTACATCTATTTATCCATCTATTATTTTAATTTTATTTATTTATTATTATTTATTAATTTGATCTGATTTATCTTAATTTTCTGATTTATCAGATTTTTTTCCCCCATAACTTGCACAGTCAAAGTTGAGCTGACATCATCACTATTATTATTATTATCATCACTATTATTATTACTATTATTATTATTATAATCACTATTATTATTATTATTATCATCACTATTATTATTATTATTATCATCATCACTATTATTATCATCATCACTATTATTATTATCATCATTATTACTATTATCATTATCACTATTATCATCATCACTATTACTATTATCATCACTATTATTATTATTTATTATCATCACTATTATTATTATCATCATCAGTATTATTATCATCATCACTATTATTATTATCATCATCACTATTATTATTGTTATTATCATCATCATCATCACTATTATTATTGTTATCATCACTATTATTATTATTACTATTATTATTATCATCATCATCACTATTATTATTATCATTATTATTATCATCATCATCACTCTTAGTATTATTATTATTATTATTATCACTATTATTATTATCATTATTATCTATGTACTGATGTATCTATTTATCTAATTATCTATTTATTTATCTGATTCTTTTCTCTAACTTGCCCGGGCAGAGTTGAGCTGAGGTCGCGGTGTCGCTGTGAGTTTTTTGTTTGAGTTTTGTCCGCGCGGAGCCTCCGTAGCGCAGTGACAACACGACAGCACTTTGGCCGGACTGAGCCCGTGGCTAAAGCTAACGCGAGTCTAACGGGGAAATCCGCGCTGTTTTTTGGATGTGACTCGTGTAATTGTGATCAACACTTACCGTAAGTTTGATTTAACGTGTTTCTGAAGTCAGACGTGTTTTTAATCACCTTGTTATGTTTAAACATTTGGAGAAAAGTCGCGCCTGGGTGGTGACCGGTGCTGGATGCTAACGGCGAACAGCGGCTCAGTTGGCAGAATTTCTTTATGAAAAAATAACTTGTACTTCATCAATATTATCAGTCCGGGTGTTTTAAAAAGCTGGATAATGTTGGCAGTAAATACGTGGCGTTGTGGTCGCCCTTGGGCTTTGGTAGTGTTTAAAAATGTAAGTTTAAAAGGGTAAAACACATGCAGCTATGTTTGCTAAATGCTAATGTTTTCAGTCAAAGCCCTGAGCATTAAATTACACAGTTAAATCAAGTGTGTATTAGCAGCGGGGTTAGTTTGAAGTGATTTTGAGACTGTTATGGTTGAACATGAGTGGAATAAAGTGCATAAATGTGATGTGGCACCGCCCATTTCCACTGTGGTCAAACTGTGTCTCATTACACATGTGAGACACATCTGCAGCTTTATTTTGTCTCATTACACATGTGAGACACATCTGCAGCTTTATTTTGTCTCTTTACACATGTGAGACACATCTGCAGCTTTATTTTGTCTCTTTACACATGTGAGACACATCTGCAGCTTTATTTTGTGTCATCACACGTCTTTATTTTGTCTCATCACACGCCTACATCTTTATTTTTAATCCCACCTTTACAAAAACAAAAACGTGCTTTGTCTTATATTTATCCTCTTTCCAAACACTGACAGAATTTAGCAGATGAATTAAATATCGATAGATTAGATATCGACAGATTAGATTCGATATTAGACGATGTTATTGACGAGCTGATAGTCTTTTCTTTTGTAAGATTCATGATTTTGTTCATGGTCCCTGACAAATAAAGGATAAAGAAACATATTTACACTTGTGCTATTACGTACAGTTACCACGTTAAACAAAACTGTGAGTGTAAAGGGTTTTATTTTTGCTGTAGAGTTGTGCGTTTTGACTCGTGTCTAATTGTGTTTTTGATTGTGAGGTCTACAGCCAGTCCTCGGTCTGGGAAAAGCTCGTGGTTTGGAGCAGAGGTCAGACTTTTAGTAGAGCGTCAGATTCAGTGAGCCGCAGGTTTCGATGCCGCGATTCCAGCTCCAACAGAAAAAGCGCTGTATAAAAATGTGATTGTTTAACATTATTTTTGTATTTTAAATCTATTGTTTATGTTCAGGGAATATTGAAAGTCATTTTTTTAGACAAATTTAAATTGAGCTGACATTTGTGATTGTTGTGTCATATGTTTGGTCTCGAACTTGTGGTTATAGATTTTATTTTTATAAAGTAATAATAAGTGATAAATATTGTAGTATATTTTAAGGGAACATCGTAGTTGTTTCACTGTATTTAAATGTGTTTTATGTAGTTGTTTCACTGTATTTAAATGTGTTTTATGTGTTTTATGTTGATCTGTCGACTGTCGCTCTCATTCTTTCCACACGTTTGGTTTGTTTGTCCAGGATTCGTAAACGTTCGTCTGCAGAGGAAGATGAGGCTGAAGGAGATTCAGAGGACGGCTCACCAGGCCTGGAGTCCTGCAGGACACCACCCCATTCACCTGGCCCTGGGTACAGAGACACACAGAGACACACAGAGACACACAGAGACACACAGAGACACACAGAGACACACAGAGACACACAGAGACACACAGAGACACACAGAGACACACAGAGACACAGGACACCACCCCATTCACCTGGCCCTGGGTACAGACACACAGAGACAGAGAGAGAGAGACAGAGACACACAGAGACACACAGAGACACAGAGAGACACAGAGAGACACAGAGAGACACAGAGAGACAGAGAGACACAGGACACCACCCCGTTCACCTGGCCCTGGGTACAGAGACACAGAGACACACAGAGAGAGACACACAGAGACACACAGAGAGAGACACACAGAGACACACAGAGAGAGACACACAGAGACACACAGAGACACACAGAGACACACAGAGACACACAGAGACACACAGAGACACCACCCCATTCACCTGGCCCTGGGTACAGAGACAGAGACACAGAGAGACACAGAGAGACACAGAGAGACACAGAGAGACACAGAGAGACACAGAGAGACACAGAGAGACACACAGAGAGACACACAGAGACACACAGAGACACAGAGAGACACAGAGAGACACAGAGAGACACAGAGAGACACAGAGAGACACACAGAGACACACAGAGACACACAGAGACACACAGAGACACAGGACACCACCCCATTCACCTGGCCCTGGGTACAGAGACACAGCGAGAGAGAGACACACAGAGACAGAGACACACAGAGACACAGAGAGACAGAGAGAGACAGAGAGACACAGGACACCACCCCATGCACCTGGCCCTGGGTACAGAGACACACAGAGACAGAGACACACAGAGACAGAGACACACAGAGACAGAGACACACAGAGACAGAGACACACAGAGACACACAGAGACACACAGAGACACACAGAGACACACAGAGACACACAGAGACACACAGAGACACACAGAGACACACAGAGACACACAGAGACACACAGAGACACACAGAGACACAGGACACCACCCCATTCACCTGGCCCTGGGTACAGACACACAGAGAGAGACACACAGAGAGAGACACACACACAGAGAGAGACACACACAGAGAGAGAGACACACAGAGAGAGAGACACACAGAGAGAGAGACACACAGAGAGAGAGACACACAGAGAGAGAGACACACAGAGAGAGAGACACACAGAGAGAGAGACACACAGAGACAGAGACACACAGAGACACACAGAGACACACAGAGACACACAGAGACACACAGAGACACACAGAGACACACAGAGACACACAGAGACACACAGAGACACACAGAGACACACAGAGACACACAGAGACACACAGAGACACAGGACACCACCCCATTCACCTGGCCCTGGGTACAGACACACAGAGAGAGACACACAGAGAGAGACACACACACAGAGAGAGACACACACAGAGAGAGAGACACACAGAGAGAGAGACACACAGAGAGAGAGACACACAGAGAGAGAGACACACAGAGAGAGAGACACACAGAGAGAGAGACACACAGAGAGAGAGACACACAGAGAGAGACACACAGAGAGAGAGACACAGAGAGAGAGACACAGAGAGAGAGACACAGAGAGAGAGACACACAGACACACAGTCCCTTAAACTGGGACTAAACCATGATTAAACCGGGATTAAACTGGGACTGTGAATGGCAGATGGACAATAATACAGCAGAAAATTCCAGGCAAAGTAATAAATAAGAAAGTAAGAGCTCAGCACCAGAAAGGTCATGGTCCAGTGAAAAGGCTGCGTGCGCACACAGGTACAGATTTTCACCACATCACACTGAACAAAAAAAGCCGATGGCGTCGTGCCTCTGTTTGCAGCCGCGTTACCGTGGCAACGTCCAGCGTGCACAGGACACGCCTCTAGCTACGACCGTGTGACCGTAGTGTTAGCAGTGCTGGGAGTAAGAGCAGAAGTAAGAAATTATGAAAGCAAGTTCCTCTTTTCCCCAAGAAATCAGTTTGCACTTTGATTTTGTGAGCTCTAGTTCACCGAGTGAGGTTTGGAAAGAAAAAGAACTGGTTTGTGTAGGTGTTGGACAGAGGTGGGAGATGTATTTGAAAACGATCATGTCAAAATTGTGGTTTTGAAAATGCAAAAACTATCAAATAATAACTTAAAAAAGTCTCGACCATAATCGTTCATGAGACATTTTATATAAACACCAGAATGTGCAGAAAAGTGACTTCTCCGTGATCGTCTCTTGTGGATCACTGTTGTTTTTAGGTGTATTTCCAAATATGAACTCAGCTGTAAATTCACCCCATTTGAACGCTGTGGGTGAACATCAAAAACATCTTCTACAGTTGTACAGTTTTAGACATTTGGATTCAGTTTGTTCTTTTTGCTTTTCGTCCCGTATTTATACCTGATCCAGACCATTTAAAGGCGCCTTTTTGCACATTTCTCACAGCTTGCGGAAATATTAACTCATCAGGATAATGAAAAGTACCAGGATCTTAATGTTTGTCAGTATCACCTTGTCTCAGTCTGCGTGTGTGGTTACATAACTAGTTTATTTCTAGCGATTTGGAACAACTTCCGCTGAAAGAAACGGACAAATATACAGAAAACAGGATTTATAGGACAAGAACAGCAAAACACCAACATATCCCGTCTGTCTACTATTAAATACCAGGGAGGAGCGGTGTGTTTTCAGCCTCGTCTTAAACTGAGAGGATCTGACAGGCAGAGGGCGCTGTTGCGTAGCTTAGTTCCACATACAGCTGTGTTTTTTTACACACATGTCAACAAAAAAAACACAACTTGAGTTTAAAACATTACTCTGTCTTGTTCTTTGTCCCAGGCACTTCGGCTCAGCAGCTGGACGCCTCGTTCAACACCACGGCCGCTCTGGAGATCTTTGAGCTGGATTTCTCTGACCCTTCACTGGACATGGAGCTCAAAGGCTCTGTGCCCACGACCAACAGGTAAAAATGGATTCTGTTCAACTTTACAACTGTGTAATTAATGAGGTTTGGACGTGCATAAGACAGTTTCATGTTTTTTTAATTCTGATTTGGCTTGGTGGGATTGTACCTGGGCTAAATATTTATATTGGAGACGCAAAAAACGGGCAGAGAGGAGCGGAAAACGTGCAGAGGGGAGCGGAAAACGTGCAGAGGGGAGCGGAAAACGTGCAGAGGGGAGCGGAAAACGTGCAGAGGGGAGCGGAAAACGTGCAGAGGGGAGCGGAAAACGTGCAGAGGGGAGGCGGAAAACGTGCAGAGAGGAGGCGGAAAACGTGCAGAGAGGAGGCGGAAAACGTGCAGAGAGGAGGCGGAAAACGTGCAGAGAGGAGGCGGAAAACGTGCAGAGAGGAGGCGGAAAACGTGCAGAGAGGAGGCGGAAAACGTGCAGAGAGGAGGCGGAAAACGTGCAGAGAGGAGGCGGAAAACGTGCAGAGAGGAGGCGGAAAACGTGCAGAGAGGAGGCGGAAAACGTGCAGAGAGGAGGCGGAAAACGTGCAGAGAGGAGGCGGAAAACGTGCAGAGAGGAGGCGGAAAACGTGCAGAGAGGAGGCGGAAAACGTGCAGAGAGGAGGCGGAAAACGTGCAGAGAGGAGGCGGAAAACGTGCAGAGAGGAGGCGGAAAACGTGCAGAGAGGAGGCGGAAAACGTGCAGAGAGGAGGCGGAAAACGTGCAGAGAGGAGGCGGAAAACGTGCAGAGAGGAGGCGGAAAACGTGCAGAGAGGAGGCGGAAAACGTGCAGAGAGGAGGCGGAAAACGTGCAGAGAGGAGGCGGAAAACGTGCAGAGAGGAGGCGGAAAACGTGCAGAGAGGAGGCGGAAAACGTGCAGAGAGGAGGCGGAAAACGTGCAGAGAGGAGGCGGAAAACGTGCAGAGAGGAGGCGGAAAACGTGCAGAGAGGAGGCGGAAAACGTGCAGAGAGGAGGCGGAAAACGTGCAGAGAGGAGGCGGAAAACGTGCAGAGAGGAGGCGGAAAACGTGCAGAGAGGAGGCGGAAAACGTGCAGAGAGGAGGCGGAAAACGTGCAGAGAGGAGGCGGAAAACGTGCAGAGAGGAGGCGGAAAACGTGCAGAGAGGAGGCGGAAAACGTGCAGAGAGGAGGCGGAAAACGTGCAGAGAGGAGGCGGAAAACGTGCAGAGAGGAGGCGGAAAACGTGCAGAGAGGAGGCGGAAAACGTGCAGAGAGGAGGCGGAAAAACAGGCAGAGGGCGAGGAGGGAGGAAGGAGGGAGGGGAGAGAGGGCAGGCGAGGAGAGACACACCTAAACAAACAGGTGTGTTAGTTTCAGTGTAGTTCACTCCTCCCTTCAAATGTTTATCATAGTTTAAGTCTCGGTTTGTGGAGAAAAATACAAATACACATGAAGCAGCAGTGACAGAAGCCCGTCCAAAATCCAGAGTCATTTTACACTGACACCGTGTCAAAGTGTCTTTACGTCTGAAAACACTTGTGTTTCCTCTCTAGAGTTACACTGTCTGCTTAAATAAAACACCACTGCAGCTCGTGAAATACTGTTGGACCTGTTCACATCTTCACCATCATTTAAACGATGAAAGTTTGTTTGTTTGTTTGTTACGCTTCACCAAAGTTTTGCTACTTAAGTAAAAGTATCACATGAAAAAAACTGTTTAAGTACTCAAGAGTCAAAAGTAAAAGTATTTCATAAAAGTGTGTAAATGTCGAGATATTGATTCAAAATGAAACGGCGAAGGGTGAACCGCGATACAGCGAGGGACAGCTTAATTATTTACAGAATAAGAAAGACGTTAAAATCACAATATAACAGATCCAAGCTAATAAACCGCGTTAGAAGAATCGTCTAAGCGTGTAGTTTCTGCAGGTTGCACAGTCTGGTGTGGGTGAACTTTGGCCTCGGTGAGGACGGTTCAGGGGGCAGACTCGTGGCCGGCTCGGAGAACGGGACCGTCTCCATTTATAAACCCGAGGCCATCGTCTCCTCCGCTCCCGACGCTCCCGACGCTTCCGACGCCGAGGTGGGATCGTCCAACAAACACACCGGGCCGGTCCGAGCGCTCGACTTCAACCCTTTTCAGGTAAAGTATAAACGTCATCAGACATCATCAGCCTTCTCCTGTGGGGGAGGAGTCAGTATTGTGTGTTTTTTTAAAATAATAAATATCATTCAGCGGCGTAAAAACAGATGTGTGTTCACAGAATAACCTCCTCGCGTCTGGAGCAAATGATTCAGAAATCTACATTTGGGATTTGAACAACTTCAGCAGCCCCATGACGCCCGGAGCCAAGACACAGGTCAGTTTAATGGAGCGTTTGACCTACTACAGTTATACTACAGTTATACTACAGTTATACTACAGTTATACTACAGTTATACTACAGTTATACTACAGTTATACTACAGTTATACTACAGTTATACTACTCTAAATACTCAACTGTTTGTGTCATAATAGTCTTCTGAGTGTGTTCAAATGGTCTGTAGTAAAGTTCAACGGGCAGTATTTTGTTTGTAGTAATACATTTTTCAGATATAATTTAAACGGGTTCGGGCGGCGGCGGGAAAAGAACCATCACTTTACCTGAAGTTTGTTGTTTTTATCACCCGTGTAAAAGTGCAGACGTGTCAGAGTTAATAAAACGTCTGATAAACGTCACCATAAACACACACGGCACATTCAAACTGCACTGATCCCAAACAAAACTCACGCTTTCACAGCAGCAGCACGTTAAAGATGAATGTGTGTGTTTGACGTGTGACGTGTCCCGCGGGACGTCCCACGGTCACCGCTCTGTCCTAAAGCTCCTGTGTGTTTGTGCAGCCCGCGGAGGACGTGAGCGTGATCTCCTGGAACAGACAGGTGCAGCACATCCTGGCCTCCGCCAGTCCCAGCGGGAAGGCCGTGGTCTGGGACCTGAGGAAGAACGAGCCCATTATAAAGATCAGCGACCACAGCAACAGGGTGAGAGTGTGTAACCGCGGCAACGGGGTGAGAGTGTGTCTGTAACCGCGGCAACGGGGTGAGAGTGTGTAACCACGGCAGCGGGATGAGTGTGTAACCACGGCAACAGGGTGAGAGTGTGTAACCACGGCAACGGGGTAAGAGTCTGTGTGTAACCGCAGGGTACCAGTGCAGCGTCTTCAGAACTCATTTATGATCACACTAAAAGGTTTTGTTTACAGTTTTGGTTGTGAACAAACACAAAGTTTCACTTTGAGGCTCCAGCTCCAAAACGTCTCCAAGTTTATGATGAACTATTTGTACCTTTATATGTATCTTATTACAGAGGTTCGTCTCTCGTCCTTTTCACAAACTCTTTTCTTGAATAAGCATTGGTGCAGAATGGCAGCCACATCTGTGTGTCTGCCCCACGGCGGCTGTGGCATCTGTAGCGTTGACTGTGATGAAACTGTCTACAGAGAAACTTCAAGTACAGTATAGACGGTATTAAATATTGAACTGTTTAATGTGTGTGTGTGTGTGTGTGTGTGCAGATGCACTGCTCAGGGATGCTGTGGCACCCGGACGTGGCCACTCAGCTCGTGTTGGCCTCAGAGGACGACAGGCTCCCCGTGATTCAGATGTGGGACCTGAGATTTGCAACCTCCCCTTTAAAAGTGCTGGAGAACCACACCAGGTACAGGTCTAACCTGAACACCTCCAGGACTTCTGTCTCTCTCTTTTGAGCTTATAGTTAATAATATTTAAGTTATGGAAAATAACAAAAGTGAAACAAAAGGACATGGGCTCAAACCCGCTGCCATGACAACACTGAGGATTATCATTTTCTTTACTTCCGTGTGTGTTTAATGTTTCAGGGGTATTCTGTCCATATCCTGGAGCCAGGCCGATCCAGAGCTCCTCCTCAGCAGCGCCAAAGACAATCGTATCCTCTGCTGGAACCCCAACACTGGAGAGGTAAGAAACTCAGAGTAACCGCGAAAATATGAACCAAAACGGGACGAGACACACGGGGGAAAAAAGATTTAATCCTCCGTCTTTACGTTTGATACGGTTACAACAGAAAACGCTTTAAACTCTTTAAACCCCGGTTTTTATCTCGCAGTGACAGGACCAATATTGACACAAATAATAAGTTCTGAAGTTGGTTAAAGAAGATCGAGAAACAATAAGATGTAAACTAAAAAAAAGAAGACGCCTGATTTGTCTGTTATTAATGTTCATATCTTGATTTACAGATACAAAAGTGAAATAAAAACCCCAGGATCATGTAGAGGGTTAATACGAACATTTAAGACCAGAATGAAAGGTGGTCGTGTTCAGGCATTTAAAAACCTACGATGAAAATGACCTACTTTTGTCATTTTTTTTAACTACATCAACTCATAAAAACAACTGAACCGCTATGTGACCAGAACTGTGAAATGATCCGATTATTGTAAATTATTTGAAAATGGCATCTCGTGGTCGTGGAGCCCGTTCCCGTCTCGTCTCGTCCCGTCTCGTCCCGTCTCGTCCCGTCTCGTCCCGTCTCGTCCCGTCTCGTCCCGTCTCGTCTCGTCCCGTCTGCGTCATGTAAAAGCCTCAGTCTAACCCGTTTTCTTTCCGCTGTAGGTGATCTATGAGCTTCCGACCATAAACCAGTGGTGCTTTGACGTCCAGTGGTGCCCGAGGAACCCGTCTCTTCTGTCCACGGCCTCGTTCGACGGGATGATCTCCGTTTACTCAGTGATGGGCGGCAGCCTGACCCCCCAACGGCACAGCACCGTCCACAAGGTAACGCACAACGCCCTCTTTAATACCACAGAGATGTAAAATACCTCCTCCTCTTTAAATCTCCTGTGTGTTTTCTCCTCGCTCCTCCACAGATCTCCTCGTCCTTTGAGTCTTTAAATCTCGTGTGTGTTTTCTCCTCGCTCCTCCACAGATCTCCTCGTCCTTTGAGTCTTTAAATCTCATGTGTTCTCCTCGCTCCTCCACAGATCTCCTCGTCCTTTGAGTCTTTAATTCTCATATTTTCTCCTCGCTCCTCCGCAGATCTCCTCGTCCTTTGAGTCTTTAAATCTCGTGTGTTTTCTCCTCGCTCCTCCGCAGATCTCCTTGTCCTTTGAGTCTTTAAATCTCATGTGTGTGTTCTCCTCGCTCCTCTGCAGATCTCCTTGTCCTTTGAGTCTTTAAATCTCCTGTGTTTTCTCCTCGCTCCTCCACAGATCTCCTCGTCCTTTGAGTCTTTAAATCTCATGTGTGTGTTCTCCTCGCTCCTCTGCAGATCTCCTTGTCCTTTGAGTCTTTAAATCTCCTGTGTTTTCTCCTCGCTCCTCCACAGATCTCCTTGTCCTTTGAGTCTTTAAATCTCCTGTGTTTTCTCCTCGCTCCTCCACAGATCTCCTCGTCCTTTGAGTCTTTAAATCTCATGTGTTCTCCTCGCTCCTCCACAGATCTCCTCGTCCTTTGAGTCTTTAATTCTCATATTTTCTCCTCGCTCCTCCGCAGATCTCCTCGTCCTTTGAGTCTTTAAATCTCCTGTGTTTTCTCCTCGCTCCTCCACAGATCTCCTCGTCCTTTGAGTCTTTAAATCTCATGTGTTCTCCTCGCTCCTCCACAGATCTCCTCGTCCTTTGAGTCTTTAATTCTCATATTTTCTCCTCGCTCCTCCGCAGATCTCCTCGTCCTTTGAGTCTTTAAATCTCGTGTGTTTTCTCCTCGCTCCTCCGCAGATCTCCTCGTCCTTTGAGTCTTTAAATCTCATGTGTGTGTTCTCCTCGCTCCTCTGCAGATCTCCTTGTCCTTTGAGTCTTTAAATCTCCTGTGTTTTCTCCTCGCTCCTCCACAGATCTCCTTGTCCTTTGAGTCTTTAAATCTCCTGTGTTTTCTCCTCGCTCCTCCGCAGATCTCCTCATCCTTTGAGTCTTTAAACCTCCTGTGTTCTCCTCGCTCCTCCACAGATCTCCTCGTCCTTTGAGTCTTTAAATCTCATGTGTTCTCCTTGCTCCTCTGAAGATCTCCTCGTCCTTTGAGTCTTTAAATCTCATGTGTTCTCCTCGCTCCTCCACAGATCTCCTCGTCCTTTGAGTCTTTAAATCTCGTGTGCGTTTTCTCCTCGCTCCTCCGCAGATCTCCTCGTCCTTTGAGTCTTTAAATCTCATGTGTTCTCCTCGCTCCTCCACAGATCTCCTCGTCCTTTGAGTCTTTAAATCTCGTGTGCGTTTTCTCCTCGCTCCTCCGCAGATCTCCTCGTCCTTTGAGTCTTTAAATCTCCTGTGTTTTCTCCTCGCTCCTCCACAGATCTCCTCGTCCTTTGAGTCTTTAAATCTCGTGTGTTTTCTCCTCGTTCCTCCGCAGATCTCCTCGTCCTTTGAGTCTTTAAATCTCGTGTGTGTTTTCTCCTCGCTCCTCCACAGATCTCCTCGTCCTTTGAGTCTTTAAATCTCATGTGTTCTCCTCGCTCCTCCGCAGATCTCCTCATCCTTTGAGTCTTTAAATCTCCTGTGTTTTCTCCTCGCTCCTCCGCAGATCTCCTCGTCCTTTGAGTCTTTAAATCTCGTGTGTTTTCTCCTCGCTCCTCCACAGATCTCCTCGTCCTTTGAGTCTTTAAATCTCGTGTGTTTTCTCCTCGTCCTTTGAGTCTTTAAATCTCGTGTGTTTTCTCCTCGCTCCTCCGCAGATCTCCTCGTCCTTTGAGTCTTTAATTCTCATATTTTCTCCTCGCTCCTCCGCAGATCTCCTCGTCCTTTGAGTCTTTAATTCTCATATTTTCTCCTCGCTCCTCCGCAGATCTCCTCGTCCTTTGAGTCTTTAATTCTCATATTTTCTCCTCGCTCCTCCACAGATCTCCTCGTCCTTTGAGTCTTTAAATCTCGTGTGTGTTTTCTCCTCGCTCCTCCGTAGATCTCCTCGTCCTTTGAGTCTTTAAATCTCATGTTTTCTCCTCGCTCCTCCACAGATCTCCTCGTCCTTTGAGTCTTTAAATCTCCTGTGTTTTCTCCTCGCTCCTCCGCAGATCTCCTCGTCCTTTGAGTCTTTAAATCTCATGTTTTCTCCTCGCTCCTCCGCAGATCTCCTCGTCCTTTGAGTCTTTAAATCTCGTGTGTGTTCTCCTCGCTCCTCCACAGATCTCCTCGTCCTTTGAGTCTTTAATTCTCATATTTTCTCCTCGCTCCTCCGCAGATCTCCTCGTCCTTTGAGTCTTTAAATCTCGTGTGTTTTCTCCTCGTTCCTCCGCAGATCTCCTCGTCCTTTGAGTCTTTAAATCTCGTGTGTTTTCTCCTCGCTCCTCCGCAGATCTCCTTGTCCTTTGAGTCTTTAAACCTCTTGTGTTCTCCTCGCTCCTCCGCAGATCTCCTCGTCCTTTGACTCCATGGATCCGTTCGGCACAGGTCAGATGCTGCCCCCGCTCCAGGTGCCTCAGCCTCAGACTCAGACCACCATCGTCCCGCCGCTCAAGAAACCTCCGAAGTGGATCCGGCGACCCGTGGGGGCCTCGTTCGGGGTGAGCTCACGCCTCCTGCTCGTGCGAAACAAAACCACACGGGCTAAAAAGTCCAGTCGTCTCACAGAACGAACTCACGATGCCAAAAAGTGAACACAGAATTTTAGAAACGTAAAACCCTGCGTGTATTTTAGATCAGAGGCGTCAAAGTCATTTTCACCGAGGGCCACATCAGCAAAATGTCCGCCATCGAGGGCCAGGTGTGACTGAGCGGCAGGATAAACGTCACTAAACGTAAACAACTCTTTCCGTATTTATTACTTATTCACGTGTCAGTTTATCAGAGGATACACAGTTACAGACATTTTTAAAAGTGTGTGGCTAACATTTGCACACTTGGCTCCGTGTTTGGAGTCAAAATGCCGACGTAGACCGTTTCTCTTTCACAACTGCCTTTCACAACACAAAAAACATGCAGGTTTTTCTCCTTGAAGCACAAACTTGTATTCACCTTCACCTTTTTTTGAAACGGCCTTAAATTCCTACAATTTTCCTCTTCCTGAACATTTTTGGATCATTATTTGCAAATATTTCTCATTTCCACTTGTTGGGATAATCTAATTAGTTTATGGTTAATGTACGCAGCATAGATTTATTTTAAAATGACAGTCATGCCTTTTAATTTACTTTCTCGCAGGCCGCATAAAATGACATGGCGGGCCGCATTTGGCCCCCGGGCCTTGAGTTCGACGCACATGTTTTAGTGCGTTTACTTTTAAAGGTCCCATATTACACGATCTGTTCTGTTTCCTCGTCACAGACCTGGAGTTGTGTTTTTTTGTTTCATTCACACACGTTTAACACACACAAACACAAACTGAACATTTAGGCTGAGTTCTTCTCTCAAACTGAAAACACTCTGTTCCACCTTGTGATGTCACGAAGTGGTAGTTTTCAAGCGAACAGCTCCTTTTACCTTTAGTTCGGTCGAGTTAAGTGGAGCTGAAATGATCCAGATGATTCTAGTGAAGGTGGAGTTTAAAAACACAGCGGAGCACTTCCTGTATCACCACATGATGACATCACAAGGTGGAACAGAGCGTTTTCAGCCTAAATCTGCAGGGTTTGTGCGTTAAACGTGTGCGAAAGAAGCAAAAAAATGCACCTCCAGGTCTGTTTTTGACGCGTTAACGGCGTTGGAACACGACTTAACGCTCACACGAGTTCATTTTGCGTAATACGAGACCTTTAAATTCTATTACCGTAAAAATATGGGACTAAAGAGCTCACCTGAATATGAGCCGCACCTGCTAAATTTGAAAAGAAAGTCCATTTTGTCCGTATATAAGCGGCGCCTGAATATGAGCCGCAGGTTTTCATATTGTAACGTGAGATATTTACACAGAAAGACGCTGCACGGACACGCTTTTTTTAAACTGTGACTGAAGATTGGCACCGACACGACATCAACACGGGGTGAATATACCTGCAGGTTTAGAAAATAAAGCTGCACCAACACGGGCGTCTGCTTTTATTTCCTTTTGTCGTCTTTTTACATCGACCGAGTTGGATTCATTGATGCCGAGCTCACGTGCAGCGGCTCTATTTCCTTCTTTATCTTAAAAACTGCATCGTGTCCGTTTCTTCGTGTGTTTTTCCGCAAAATGACAGTTACAAAAATCAAAACTAGTGAATTCTCTGTCTCACTTTTACGTTTACAGCTGGAGAGCGCCCCCCGGTGGCCATTATCCAGTAAAATTCTATAAATAAGCTTCAGAACGTGGGGGAAAGTCACGGCTTATAGTCCCAAATTTACGGTAGATGTCCCTGTTCTGTTTTGTCTCTCAGTTTGGGGGGAAGTTGGTGACGTTCGAGTGCCCAAAGCTGCCGCCGGGTCAGAGTCCTCAGTCTGTGCCCAGGCAGGTGCACCTCAGCCAGGTCACCACCGAGACGGAGTTCCTGCAGAGATCCAGAGAGCTCCAGACGGCTCTGCAGACCGGAGCGTTCAACAGCTACTGCCAGAGCAAGATCCAAGAGGCCAAGAGCGATGCCGAGCAGGACATCTGGAAGTTTCTCCTGGTCAGACGAACACTGAAACACCACAGAAACTTAAACATCAAAAATCTGTTATTTTACAGATGTTAGACTTTAATCTGAGCTTTATTTTAATAATTAACTGTAAAGAACTGATGTATCTGAACTACAACAGATGAGCTGATTTGTGCTGTTAAACTTAGCATTAGCATTAGCATTAGCCAACAGCTTTCCAGTTCACTCTTGCCTTTTTGTGTAAAATCAAACTACTGAGCTGCTTCATTTGTGACCGTGTCTGTACGTAAATGTATTTTTTTTCCAGGTTAATTTTGAAGATGAAGCTCGTATCAAGTTCCTCAGACTTTTGGGATTCAGCAAAGACGATCTGGAGTTAAAGGTGCGCTCACTTTAACATGAACCCTTTAAAAAACATAACACATGGTTTGAAGTTATTACCATAGACTGTACTGTATGTGTAAACGGACACGGCTAACCTGTTAGCCACCGCGCTCCAAATGAGAAGTGAGTCTGTCTGACTCCATCCACTCAGATTCACTGTCTATTAAAAACTGTCCCCTCTGTCCTCTCTCTGTCTCTGCTGCTTCAGACTCATTTTGGTCTTAAATGTTTTCATATTAACCCTCTACATGATCCTGGGGTTTATTATTTTTTTATTATTATTATTAGGCCCGAGCCCCTACAGGGCGTAGGGCCTATTGCTTCCGCAACGATGAGTGCGAAGCACTCATCGTTGCAGACTGTCTTCACGAAGTTGCGCGCGAAGCGCGCAACTTCGTGGCAGCACCGCGACCTTACACAGACTCCTGTGTCCTAGCAACCCATGCCGTAGGCATGGGTTTGCATATTTGTTGTTGCTAGCATGTCAGCGTCAACATCGAGTCAATGGGCGAAGCCCATTGACTCGATGTTGACGCTGACATGCGTTAACAGGAGTCAATAGGAGGAGCCGTCCCCCATCGCCCCCTGCACAGACTCCTGTGTCCTAGCAACCCATGCCGTAGGCATGGGACATGCATATTTGTTCTTGCTAGCATGTCAGCGTCAACATTGAGTCAATGGGCGAAGCCCATTGACTCAATGTTGACGCTGACGCAGCGCGAAGCGCTAATGTCCCCAAACACACTCCTGGCATCGAGCCCTATCCAAGCCCCCATGCCGCAGGCATGGGCCATACTTGTTACTGCTAAAATGAATGGAAGTCAATGGGAGGTCAATGGCGGACCCCGATGCCATGGCGAATGACGAGCGCGTTAGCGCTCGTCATTCGCTATTGACCCCACGGTAACGTGGGGAAGGTCGAGAGCTTTCAAAAAACGTATGATATGTGTTTCTAATGTTATCGGATATATTGTTTTTGCTAAAAATATTATTATTTTTATTTTTTTTTTTTTTTCTTCTTTCTTCTGCACTTTGAGCAGGAATTTGACCCCCTGAACATATTCAAAAACTCACCAAATTTTGCCCAAAATTCAGGTCTGCCGAAAAATTTATTTTTTTATGTGGTGCATCATTGGGCATAAAAAAATGGCGCGGCAGCGCCCCCTGATAAAGTCAAAATACATTGCGTCAATGGGAGACGTCCCGATGTCAACTTTGCCGTAGAGCCACGAAATTCGGTACACGCATTCTTCAAGTGATGCCCCAAAAAAAAGATTATTATGGCCACGCCCTCTGACGCACCGGAAGTCGGCCATCTTGGATTGAAAATTCCAAAATGCCGACTCAGCGTTTTCGCTGACGTCGCATTTTCATCAACTCCTCTGAAGGCGCTTCACCTGCAGGGCTGAAATTCACTGTACATCATCTAGACAAGTGGGGCATCAAAAGTTATCCAATTTATGATGATCCCTATTACGGTTTCCGTGCGGCGAAGCCGCAAAATTCCATCGGAATTTTTGCAATTTTCAAAAGTCAAAATTTGCTCCCGTTTGCGCATGCAAAGTCCGATTTTGGTCAAATTCAAATCAGTTGTAAAACTTTCGGGCCTAAAGCTACTCATTATGACAGAATTTAAATTGGCGCGATAGCGCCCCCTACAGAACATCTAATATATTTGTATGGAGGTCCGAAAATTTAGTTTTCCCAAATGTTACCAAATTTGACACAAAATTCCATTGGGTCATCCCAATCAATAAAGTCAATCAGACGTATGTCGTTTTATGCACCGTGTTGCCATGGCGATGCGTCAAACTGCCAATGTTATCCTAATGGGAATCTTCACAATTTTTCCCATTCATGGGAAAAATATTAGTTTCTTGGATTAATGTCAAATTTGGCACAATGACTCTTCATGTCATCCTGATCAAAAAAGTCAATCAGACCCAAGTCATATTTTTCACTGGGTTGCCATGGTGATGTGCGAAAGCGCACATGTTATCCTAATGGGAAAATTTCCACATTTTCGTAGATTTCAAAGTCTTATAACGTCTTATTATCGTCAACGACGAACATAAAATTTGGCACAGTGATTCTTCAGGTCATCCCCGTCAAAAAAGTCTGGGGGGCCAAGTTTGTATTTTGCACGGTGTTGCCATGGCGATGCCTGGAAAACCCATGTTGTTGCATTTTGTGCATCAGCACAAATTGACTTGTTTGGTGACAAGTGCAGCCCAAAGTCGCAATAAAAAAGGGACAAGTGGCGCGTTAGCGCCACCCACAGGGAGTGCGGGGCCGGCCTAGTGCGAAGCACGGCCCGCGAGGGCCGTTCGATGCCGCTTGCGGCTTTAATTTTTTATATTATTATTATTATTATTTTTTTTTTTTTTTTATTTATTTATTTATTTATTTTAGTTATTTTGAGGTTGTTGGGTTTTTTTAGTTTAGTTTTTTTTTCTTTTTTTGTTATTTTGAAGTTGTTTTTTTAGTTATATTCTTTTTTTGTTATTTTGAGTTTGTTTTTTGAAAACTGTGTCCTCTCTCTCTCTGCTGCTTCAGACTCGTTTTGGTCTTAAATGTTTTCATATTAACCCTCTACATGATCCTGGGGTTAATTTTTTTTTATTTTTTATTGTTTTTTATTTTATTTTATTTTTTATATATATATATATTTTTTTTTTTTAATTTTAGTTATTTTTGATTTAGTTTTTTTTTGTTTTTGTTTTTTTTGTTTGTTTTTTTTTTTTTATTTTGAGTTTATTTGTTTATTTGTTTTTTGTTATTTTGAAGTTGTTTTTTTAGTTATATTCTTTTTTTGTTATTTTGAGTTTGTGTCCTCTGTCCCCTCTCTCTGTCTCTGCTGCTTCAGACTCATTCTGGTCTTAAATGTTCGTATTAACCCTCTACATGATCCTGGGGTTTTTATTTCACTATTGTGTCCACTTCTTTATACAGTCTGTGGTTTTGACTAATAAATGTAAATATATTTATCAGATTTCCAAGTGTCTGGGGCGAAACTACCAGGCGAACGGACACGGCGTCGACGCCAAAGACCTAGCGGAGAAAATGCTGCAGCTCTCCTCTGAGGTCTGTGTCCTACGATTGTTTCTGTACTTAGAAAAGTGCGATGTTTGTCAATCCTTAGATTTTTATAAACGCGTCTTTGTTTTTCAGAGATCGGAGGATGCCGATGCTGCGGCTACAACCTCAGGCTCAGTGTCACCCGCAGATTTCTTCAGCCAAACTCCAAAACAGACGACCAACTTTCAGATCCCGGTTTCATGCGGTAAAACATCTGATCTAGTTTAGTCACAAAAGCAACAGTTGAATTTTGAAAAGTTACTACAGAAAATGATGTTTAAGACGTTCAAAACCCCTTAACAGCCTGTCGACGCACACTCCACATTCTTACTACTCAGTGTGGCTGAAGTGTCTTGCCTTAGGACACAATGACAGTTTCCTCTCGAGCACTGCTGCCCCCCTGTGGCGCCTGGTGTTCCCTGCGGTCCAAGTCCTGCCCAGGCTCAGCCCTCTTTGCCCTCTTTTAGCTTCAGCCGAGGAGTTTGCCCCCCTAAAGCTCGGTCGTGTGACATTTGAACATGTCAGTATAAAAATGTGCCACTCAAAACTTAATATTCTTTTTTCTTCACGTGAAAAGTCCTCAAAATGGCGCCTTTGAACAGGAAGCTCAAGCACATGAACAGTAGTGGAAGAAGTAAAATGTACTTAAAGAGTAAAAAGTACAAAATATTTGAGCTGAATTTTGTTCAACAGAAACGACCGAATAAATGGTTTCTAGTTTTTATTTGAAAAAACAAAAATAAACATTCTGAACGTGTTAAAAATAAACAGCAGGTCTCAAACTATAATAAAAGTACTTGTTACTTTTCAGTCCTGTTCAGAAATGTAGTGGAGTAGAAAGTACAGACACTGCTCTCAAATGTACTGAAGTAAAAGTAAAAAGTACAGTACCAGTTATTGTGATTATTTTATTTTTTATTTGTTTGTGTTTATTTTATTTATTCCTGAAGGCTTTTTTCATCTATCGTCCTGACGTTTTTTGTTTTTTTTTTCCATCTTGTAAACCATTTCTTGTTCCAGACACAGACGGTTTGATCAGTCAGGCGCTGCTGGTGGGAAACTTCGAGGGAGCGGTGGATTTGTGTTTGAACGACGGCAGATACGCGGAGGCCATTTTGTTGGCGATCAGCGGAGGAGAGGAGCTGCTGAAGAAGACGCAGCAGAAGTATCTGAGCAAACAGAAGAACAGCGTGTCTATGGTGAGACCAAACGGTACGGAGCCGTCTCTCGTGGTCGTAGCGTCTTAACGACCCCGTGTCTCTGCCGTCCTCAGCTCATCTCGTCAGTGGTGACCCAAAATTGGAGGGACATCGTGGAGAGCTGCGAGCTGGACAACTGGAAAGAGGCTCTGGCCGCTCTGCTGACCTACGCACATCCGGAAGACTTCGCCCACCTCTGCGGTACTTTACACACACGTTATGTTTGCAAATATGTGGAAACGAACCGCACTTTTGATCGTTTTGGAATTAAAGTAGAGCGGACTAAAGTGGGACTGGAGCGGGACTGGAGCGGGGACTGGAGCGGGACTGGAGCGGGACTGGAGCGGGACTGGAGCGGGGCTAGAGCGGGACTAGAGCGGGACTAGAGCGGGACTGGAGTGGGGCCAGAGCGGGACTGGAGCGGGGACTGGAGCGGGACTGGAGCGGGACTGGAGCGGGACTGGAGCGGGGCTAGAGCGGGACTAGAGCGGGACTAGAGCGGGACTAGAGCGGGACTGGAGTGGGGCCAGAGCGGGACTGGAGCGGGACTGGAGCGGGGACTGGAGCGGGGACTGGAGCGGGGACTGGAGCGGGGACTGGAGCGGGGACTGGAGCGGGGACTGGAGCGGGGACTGGAGCGGGGGCCGGAGCGGGGCCGGAGCGGGGCCGGAGCGGGGCCGGAGCGGGGCCGGAGCGGGACTAAAGTGGGACTAAAGTGGGACTAAAGTGGGACTAAAGTGGGACTAAAGTGGGACCGGAGCGGGACTAAAGCAGGACTAGAGCGGGGCCGGAGCGGGGCCGGAGCGGGGCCGGAGCGGGGCCGGAGCGGGGCCGGAGCGGGGCCAGAGCGGGGCCAGAGCGGGGCCAGAGCGGGGCCAGAGCGGGGCCAGAGCGGGGCCAGAGCGGGGCCAGAGCGGGGCCAGAGCGGGGCCAGAGCGGGGCCAGAGCGTGGCCAGAGCGGGAGTTAAAAGATGAAGTAGTAACTTGTTAAGCACCGTTTAGTCCTGTGTCTGTGGAGTTTACAGAGCGACCCCAGACACAGGGAGAACATGCAAACAGCTCCTCTATTTAAAGACGAGCTTAAGGTCTAGAGATGTGTCCAGTGCTCCTGACACGTTTAACCCAGAGACACTGAAGGACACATGCAGAGGACACATTACGTTACAGGGACAGTGACGTGGACATGTGGGGTATCGTTCCATCTGTTTGCACGTTCTCCGCAGACACACTGGGCGCTCGTCTGGAGGCGGAGCAGACGGAGAAGCGCTGTCTTCAGGCCTGTCTCTGTTACATTTGCTCTGGAAACATCGAGAAGCTGGTGGAGTGTTGGGCGCAGCACCGAGACTGCTCCTCCCCCCTGGGCCTGGAGGTGAGGACAGACCCGTGAATACAGTTTAATTTAACCAGTCACACGTTAAGACGCACGATGCACAAGATTATGATTTACATTTAGTCTTTTACGGTTTATAGATGTATTGATGATAGATTCCAGCTTCAACCTTTTCTGACCTTTTTATGATGACACTCCTAAGTTTTAAGTTGCATTACGGAACGTTTCCAGGCCCTGTGCTTTTAACAGTTTGTCTCCATTGAAATAGACGAGTTAAATGCCATACTGTGGAACATTACAGGCGAAACCGTAACATCTCCACGGAGACAAGCACGTGGCAGCACTTTTAACCTTTATGATTGCGTATTAAAGTTACAAACGCGCTCTGTTGTGTTTATTCCAATAATCTGATTCTGTAACCGTCTCTCCAGGATCTCGTGGAGAAGGTCATGATGCTGCGAAAGTCCATCGAGCGTCTCAGAAACGGCGAAGTCTCGGTCCAGAGCCCGATCCTGGCCGACAAACTCACGCGCTACGCCGGCATCCTGGCAGCAGAGGGCAGTCTCTCCATCGCCGCGGCCTACCTGCCGGAGAACTCCGAGGAGGTACGGAGCGTCCTGTGACGTGCACGAGGACGCCACGCTCCGTCCTTCTGCTGCGTTTAGGTTTACTGGGTGGACCTGGTTTTGCTGTGTTCTGCCCTTTAGCTTGGGTTTGTAGATGAAGTGAACAGGGCCATATTGCTGCTGTTGTGTCTTTGGGCATGACCTTGTAAATCGTCTCCTCTTGTGAGTGACGGGCTTCCCCTGGGGCGTGCGTGGCTCATGTAACACCGCCCCGTAACTGTTTGCTCGCTGAACACAACACTTTTCACACATTTAATCCTCTGCTGGTTCCTGTTTCTCTTCAGATCAGTATCAAGATGCTCAAAGATCGTCTGTTCCACGCTCAGGGAGAGGGAACGCCCAACTACTCCTCCAGACCCAACCAGCCCGCAGCCAAACCCGCCCCGGCCCCCGCCCCTCAGCCCTCTGCGCCCAAAGCACACACCATGGTACAGTCGATAAACTCATGTCTGCTCTAGTTTTGTTTTAAATCACTGTTGTTCTCCCTTTTATAGACCCTTAAAAAACAAAATTCTCACATGGAGGCAAATGTGAATTGAATATAACTGCGGAAGTCATCACAAAATCTGACAGATCAAGAGCGGATTCTAAGCTCCGTGTGAGTGATGTCAGAGCTGGGGTTAAAGACAATTGTATTTGCCTCCATCTAAAATGCGTAAAGATGTAAAAGTCATGAAAAATGTTGTATTTTCTTTCATCCTGTGTAACGTAACACAGCACTTTAAAGGGCCGTGTTACACTATTCTCTGATCTGTATCCTGGAGTTGTGTTTTGTTTCATTCTCACATGTTTAACGCACAAACCTGCAGATTTAGGCCGAGTTCTTCTCTCAAACTGAAAACACTCTGTTCCACCTTGTGATGTCATCATGTGGTGACTCCACACACCTTCACTCGAATCATTTGGATCATTTCAGCTCTACTGAACTAAAGGTAAAAGGAGATGTTTGAGTCACACTTTATTATTAGTCTGTGACGTGTGTGAATGAAACAAAACACAACTCCAGGTCTGTTTTTGAGGAGGAAACATTAGAACATGGATTAAAGCTACAAGAGTCAGGTTAGTGTAATAGAGGAGCTTTGAATAATCTGTGATCTTACTCACACTTTGAGCCCAGTTAAAGTCTTTTCTAGACTTGGTTTGGTCCTGGTCTGGTCCTTGTTTAGTCCTTGTTTAGCCCTATGGACTCTAGTCCCGCTCTCGTCCCGCTCTAGTCCCTCTCTGGCCCCGCTCTGGCCCCGCTCTGGTCCCGCTCTCGTCCCGCTCTCGTCCCGCTCTCGTCCCGCTCTGGTCCCGCTCTAGTCCCCGCTCTAGTCCCCGCTCTCGTCCCGCTCTAGTCTCCCCGCTCTAGTCTCCCCGCTCTAGTCCCCGCTCTCGTCCCGCTCTTGTCCCGCTCTCGTCCCGCTCTGGTCCCGCTCTCGTCCCGCTCTCGTCCCGCTCTCGTCCCGCTCTAGTCCCCGCTCTAGTCCCCGCTCTGGTCCCGCTCTGCTCCCGCTCTGCTCCCACTCTAGTCCCTCTCTGGTCCCGCTCTAGTCCCGCTCTGGTCCCGCTCTGGCCCTGCTCTGGTCCTGCTCTGGTCCCTCTCTGGCCCCGCTCTAGTCCCGCTCTGGTCCCGCTCTGGTCCCGCTGTAGTCCCGCTGTAGTCCCGCTGTAGTCCCGCGCTCTGGTCCCGCTCTAGTCCCCGCTCTAGTCCCCGCTCTGGTCCCGCTCTGGTCCCGCTCTGGTCCCGCTCTGGTCCCGCTCTAGTCCCGCTCTAGTCTCCGCTCTCGTCCCGCTCTAGTCCCTCTCTGGCCCCACTCTGGTCCCGCTCTAGTCCCGCTCTAGTCCCCGCTCTCGTCCCGCTCTAGTCCCTCTCTGGCCCCGCTCTAGTCCCGCTCTGGTCCCTCTCTGGCCCCGCTCTAGTCCCCACTCTGGTCCCGCTCTAGTCCCGCTCTAGTCCCCGCTCTCGTCCCGCTCTAGTCCCTCTCTGGCCCCGCTCTAGTCCCCGCTCTGGTCCCGCTCTGGTCCCGCTCTGGTCCCGCTCTGGTCCCGCTCTAGTCCCGCTCTAGTCTCCGCTCTAGTCCCGCTCTAGTCCCGCTCTAGTCTCCGCTCTCGTCCCGCTCTAGTCCCTCTCTGGCCCCGCTCTAGTCCCCACTCTGGTCCCGCTCTAGTCCCGCTCTAGTCCCCGCTCTCGTCCCGCTCTAGTCCCTCTCTGGTCCCGCTCTAGTCCCGCTCTGGTCCCTCTCTGGCCCCGCTCTCGTCCCGCTCTCGTCCCGCTCTAGTCCCGCTCTAGTCCCACTTTAGTCCCACTTTAGTCCTTATTTTCTACACTTTAAATCTGCACATGTCGTTATTTGCTCGTGTTTGTCCTTCTCTGATCCAGGGTCAGTACCAGCCGCAGCCCCCTCAGCCGCCTCAAATGCCCCAGATGCCCCAGATGCCCTCCCTCTTCACGCCTCAGTCTCCTACTTCCAACACCGGCCCAGGTCTGCCCCCTGGTGGCCTCGGGATGAACCCCTCTGCGCCTAGACAGATGAGGCCGTCCTACCCCCAGCACCCCCCTGCACCAGGTCCCACTTTTCATTCAACTATATGATTATTATGGATTATGTGACAAAAAGCTGAACAACAGGGGTCCCAGGATTGACCCCTGGGGCACCCCACAGCTCAGGGACATTTTATCTGAGACACATTTTCCAATTTCAACAAAGTACTTCCTGTTTTCTAGATGGGTAGATTTACACATTGCATTAACGAGATTCATATTTTCTCTTCCGCAGGTTTCATTCCTCAGCCGCCATTCCAGCCTCAGCCCGTGGGAGCGCCGTCCTCCTTCCCCCCTCCTCCAGGACCTAACATGCCCCCCTCCTCTATGTCAATGCCCCCCTCCTCTATGTCAATGCCCCCCTCCTCTATGTCAATGCCCCCCTCCTCTATGTCAATGCCCCCCTCGTCCCTCTCCGGCCGCCCCTCCTCTCTGTCGGGACCCCCCTCCTCGATGTCGATGCCCCCTTCTTCCATGTCTGGGCCCCCTTCGTCTCTCTCGGGACCCCTCCAACCTCCAGGCGTCCCTCCCACCGCCTTCATGCCCTCCACCTCTCTGCCCTCCGGTCCTGTAGCGCCCCCCAGCTCTCAGCCCGGAGCGCCCGTGCCCATGTACCCCGGCGCCATCCATACTCAGCAGGGACCGGCCCCCGCGATGCCCGGGGCCCCCTTCACCCCCATGGGAGCGGGGTACCCACAGGGGGGACCCGGAGCTCCTGC
Organism: Periophthalmus magnuspinnatus; assembly: GCF_009829125.3. Classification (NCBI taxonomy): domain Eukaryota; kingdom Metazoa; phylum Chordata; class Actinopteri; order Gobiiformes; family Gobiidae; genus Periophthalmus; species Periophthalmus magnuspinnatus. The sequence continues at coordinate 556,216 of NC_047144.1, read as the reverse complement.
GGCGACCATGCCCCCTCCCCCCACAGGTCAGTCTGGGATTTTAAAGTCTGTAGTTTAATATCGTTTCATCGAGAGCCATCGGACAAGAAATGAAATGCTCAGTTTGCTTTGAGTTTAACCTGTGGTCAGTGACATCCACCCGACCTCCTGACCCCTGACCCCTGACCTGCTAACCCACCCGCAGCTCCTGACCTCTGACCTGCTAACCCACCCGCTGCTCCTGACCCCTGACCTCTGACCTGCTAACCCGCTCGCTGCTCCTGACCCCTGACCTGCTAACCCGCTCGCTGCTCCTGACCCCTGACCTGCTAACCCGCTCGCTGCTCCTGACCTCTGACCCCGACCTGCTAACCCACTCGCTGCTCCTGACCTCTGACCCCGACCTGTTAACCCACTCGCTGCTCCTGACCCCTGACCTCTGACCCGCTAACCCGCTCGCTGCTCCTGACCCCTGACCCGCTAACCCGCTCGCTGCTCCTGACCTCTGACCCCTGACCTGCTAACCCGCTCGCTGCTCCTGACCTCTGACCCCTGACCTGCTAACCCGCTCGCTGCTCCTTGTCCACTAGGCCTGGGACGATATTACAATCCGGTGTCACGATTATCACGGTCAAAATAACTGCGATTAAAGATTATATCAGGATAATGTTCTGAATATTAATAATTATAATTTCAAATAAATTATGAATAAGTTGAAAGTTTAAAGAACTGTTTTAGTCTTGTACTTTGTCATCAGCGAAAACAACTACGATCTAGAGAATACTCTGGATGAGCAGGGCCGTCAACTGGAGTTTTAAGGGTCAGGGGCAAAAAGTCTCACGAGGGCGTCCAATTCTGTCCCCTAAACCCCGGGACAGCAGACCCCTTTGTCCCCCCCGAGGACTCCCCTGTGGATAAGTCGTTTTTTCTGCACATTCTGGTGACATAACAGCGACGATCTCCATTATATAAAATGTCCCAACGATTATTGTCGATCATTTTTATCACAGTAAACGATGTTATTGTTTGTGGCCCACTGCCTGACCCCTGAACCCTGACCCTTAACCCGCCTGCAGCTCCCCGTCCTGACTCTCATTTTTCCTTTTGTACATGTAAGTGTTGTTGTGTATAATGTGGTGCTCATGTGACTTCCAGGCGTGTTCCCGTGGCTGAACTCGTCGACAGGTGACAGGTTTAGAATGAGACCGGAGTGAAAACGTGCGGGAAGTGACCAAACGACTCCAGGATCATCTCCAAATCTTACTCAAAAATAAGGGTTAGATCAGATCACGTCACCGTCTTGTATCCTGTGATGACCTGGAGTTGTGTGGTCACTTCGGAGTGTGCGGAGTGTGCGGAGCACGCTGCATCTGCTTTGATAGAACCACAGACTGTTTATATAGATGCACATAGCTAACCTGCTAGCCGCCGCCGCCAGACAGGAAGTGAACGTGTCCTCTCTCTGTCTCTGCTGCTTCAGACTCATTTTGTTCTTAAATGTTTGTATTAACCCTCTACATGATCCTGGGGTTCATTATTTTTTTGTTATTTTTAGTTGTTTTTTTGTTGTTTTTTTTACTTTTTTATTTTTGTTATTTTGCTCTTTTTTTTAGTAAATTTTGGTATTATCATTTATTTATTTATTTTTGGTTATTTTCAGGTTGGTTTTTTTAGTTTATTTTCTTTATTTTGAGTTTTTTTTATATTTTGAGGAGGTTTTTGTTTTTTTGCTTGTTTGTTTTTTTGAGTTTTTTTTTTTTTTGTAATTTTAAGTTGTTTTTTGGTTTTGTCATTTTAGTTGTTTTTTTTTGGTTTTGTTTTTTTTTTTTTTATAAACTGTGTCCTCTCTCTGTCTCTGCTGCTTCAGACTCATTTTGATCTTAAATGTTCGTATTAACCCTCTACATGATCCTTATTATCATTTATTTATTTTTGGTTATTTTCAGGTTGTCGTTTTTTTTAGTTTATTTTCTTTATTTTCTTTTTTTTTTTTAGTTTTTTTTTATATTTTGAGGTGTTTTGGGTTGTTGTTTTTTTTTTTGCTTGTTTTTTTGAGGTTTTTTTTTTTGTCATTTTAGTTTTGCTTTTTTTTTTTTTTTTTTCATTTTAGTTTTTTGTTGTTTTTTTTTAAACTGTGTCCTCTCTCTGTCTCTGCTGCTTCAGACTCATTCTGATCTTAAATGTTCGTATTAACCCTCTTCATGATCCTGGGGTTTGTATTTCTCTGTTGTGTCTGTAAATTAAAATATGAACATTAATAACAGACAAATCGGACGCTTTTCCCCAGTTCTCTTCCATTTACAGTCTGTGGTAGGACTTTATAGTGAAAGTTAGCTGCGTTCTGGAAGCGCTAACAGAGCGTCCCATAGACTTTAAAGGACGCTCTGATGCTGTCTGGATATTTTTCAGATTTGAAGGTCTTTGTGCACTTTGGCACGTATCCGCACACTGTTTATATTCTGACGTCATTTAAAAGTGTTTTTGTGTTTGTTCAGGGCCACAGGAAGGATGGAACGACCCTCCAGCCGTGAGAGGAGGGCCCAGGAAGAAGAAGGTGACTCCTAGCCCCTGACTCCTGGTCCCTGACTCCTAGCCCCTGACTCACCTGCAGCTCCCCGACCCCTGACCCCTGACCCTGGATCTTAAACTTCATGTAGTTGATAGTTAGTGCTCCCTCTGCTGGTCAGTTGGGATAAGACTTTAGTTGTATCTGTGTTCCAGGTCCCAGATAACTACACCCCTCCTGCCCCGATCACTGCTCCTGTGATGGGCTACGAGGCCCCTCAGCCCCAGGACCTCCACACACAGGTGCCTCCAGGGGCCCCCCAGGAGCCCACTGTACAGGTCTGTACACCGCCGCTTTTACAGCCTGGCAGCCAGACTGAGACTCTACAGGCTCTACAGTCTGGACATGGCAAACTCAGGTGTGAGGGGCCGGGTGTGAGGAGAGTGGGAGGGGCCGGGTGAGAGGAGAGTGGGAGGGGCCGGGTGTGAGGAGAGTGTGAGGGGCCGGGTGTGAGGAGAGTGTGAGGGGCCGGGTGTGAGGAGAGTGGGAGGGGCCGGGTGTGAGGAGAGTGGGAGGGGCCAGGTGAAGGGGAGAGTGGGAGGGGCCAGGTGAAGGGGAGAGTGGGAGGGGCCGGGTGAAGGGGAGAGTGGGAGGGGCCGGGTGACATCTGCCATCTACTGTTAAAAAAACAAAGGCTTCCTCTGTTCCCGCTGTCGTTTGCCCTCAGCTCCTGCAGCAGTTACCCGCCGAGCGCGTGGAGCAGAAGGAGATCCCCTCTGAACATTTGGTCCTGAAGTCCACGTTCGACAGTTTGGTCCAGAGGTGTCAGCTCGCGGCGGGAGACCCGGTGAGTGGCACAAATATGAGACGGCCCTCCACAAACCCGACGCAGCGTGTGTGAAGTAATGAGTCTGTTTTGATCACAGCAAACCAAGAGGAAACTGGACGACGCGGCGAAGAGGCTGGGCTCGCTCTACGACAAGCTCAGAGATCAGTCGGTAAGAATTTAAAGACGTGACATTATTTAGACCAAACTGTTCAACGTGATACTGGTTTGAGTCCAGCTGAGTCCCCTCTGACCCCTCCTGCCCTCTGACCCCTCGTCTCCTCTGACCCCTCGTCTCCTCTGACCCCTCGTCTCCTCTGACCCCTTGTCTCCTCTGACCCCTCCTGCCCTCTGACCCCTCGTCTTCTGACCTCTCGTGTGTCCGTAGCTGTCTCCTCTGACCTCTCGTGCCCTCTGACCTCTCGTGTGTCCATAGCTGTCTCCTCTGACCTCTCGTGCCCTCTGACCTCTCGTGTGTCCGTAGCTGTCTCCTCTGACCTCTCGTGCCCTCTGACCTCTCGTGTGTCCGTAGCTGTCTCCTCTGACCTCTCGTGCCCTCTGACCTCTCGTGTGTCCGTAGCTGTCTCCTCACATCTTAAACGGGCTTCATGAGATCAGTCGCTGTGTGGCGGCGCAGAGTTACCAGCGCGGTCTGGAGGTCCACACTCAGATCGTCAGCAGCAGCAACTTCAGCGAGATCTCCGGGTTCATGCCCATCCTCAAAGTCCTGATGACCATCGCCACGCGCCTCGGGGTGTAGCGGCGGGGGACGGACGCCGGGGGGCAGGCGACCACAGGGGGGCGCTCTGCCTCCAGGCCACAGTGTTAAAGTCACATGTTGTATATTTATTTCCTGTTTGTTTGTTTTTCGGCGCGGCGACACTCCGCTAAAAACACGGCAGCAAAACGGATAGAAATAATAGGAGCTCAAATGACTTAAAGGTTCATTACGGAACTTTTCTGCCGCCCTGGAGATTGAGATTTGCTCGGAATGTCCCGCAGTCCGGCATTTACCCGTCTCGCTTCATTGTTATCATTTCAAAATCCCGCGTGTCGATTTGGCGTACGGTTTAAATCAGATGCCCTACCTCCTTTTTTTTTTTTTTTTTTTTTTTAATGTAACTTCGTCGATGGAGCGTTGCCGCCATGGAGACGTGACCGCTCTGCTGGGAATGTTCCGCAGTACGGCATTAACGCCCGACCGCCTCTCCACAGAGCTGACCCGTAACCTCGCCCGGCGTCGCCCCCCACGCGTTTGAGTTTAACGCCGTACTGCGGGACGTCGCGAGTGAAGCGGTGACATCTCCGCGGAAACGAGCAGAAAGGTTACGTAGTGTGTCTTTAACTTGTTTAGATTTTTATTTTCTTTTTGTATTTTGTACGTTTGCGTTTGCAGAACTTTGAAAAACAAAAAAAATAAATGTGGGAAGTAATAATAGAATAAATATTATGGATCGAGACTGTGGTGAGTTTAAGATGAAGTGAATGTATTTTGATTGTTTTTGTTTCATTTTAAGTACAGCCCTGGTTTGGAATAAGCACATTTATACAACTCGGGGCAGAGGGCGGAGCAGAGGGCGGAGTCAATATTAAAGTGGCACAACAGTTTATCCGTGTCATTTTAAAGCGTCCTCTGATCTGCTCTAATGTTGCTCACACACAGACCTAGAGTTGTGTTTTGTTTCATTCTCACACGTTTAACACACAAACCCTTCTTCTCTCAGACTGAAAACGCTCTGTTCCACCTTGTGATGTCATCGTGTGGTGATACAGGAAGTGCTCCACTGTGTTTTTAAACTCACACACCTTCATTTATAGAATCATTTGGCTCGTTTCAGTCCTGGAGTCGTCTCTTATCTCGACTGAACTCAAGATAAAAGTGGGAGGAGTTCACTTGAAAACTCCCACTTGATGACATCACAAGGTGGAACAGACTTGTAGATGTCACAGACTAATAATAAAGAGTGAGTCAAACATGTGAATGAAACAAAACACAACTCCAGTGTGTGTTTGAGGAGGACACAGTGTTAGAACATGACTGAAACTATTTGGTTTGAATTGGCTCGTGGATTATAAACACATTTTAAATCAGATGCCCTTCCTCCGACTTTGACACTGTCCATTTATTGCGTCTTAATAAATACAAAGTCTTAACACGATAAAAATCTTTACAACATGATGCAGTTTAAAGGTAAAACCACTTTTTTGTCACATTTTGTTGTTTCTAAACCTCATGTCTGACACGTTTAAGCCGGATGCCCTCCCTGAGCTCAGAGGTGCTGATGTTAAAATTCTCAAATAACAAAAGCGACAGAATCAGAAACGAGGAAAGAAACTAAAACAAAACAAATGACTGCAACTTTATCTGTGGATGAAACATTTTACAAATAAAAGTGGATTTTTACAAACTTCAAATCAGTGAAAGTTTTATTGGCCCACGACAGAAAAGTACTACAACTACTACAACTACAACTACTACTACTACTACTACTACTACTACTGCTACTACTACTGCTACTACTACTACTACTACTACTACTACTACTACTACTGCTACTACAACTACTACTACTGCTACTGCTACTACAACAACTATTACTACTATTACTACTACGGCTACTACTACTGCTATTACTACTACTACTATTACTACGGCTACTACTACTGCTACTACTACTACTGCTACTACTACTGCTACTACTACTACTACTGCTACTACAACAACTACTTTTACTACTACTACTACTACAACTACTACTGCTACTACAACTATTACTACTACTGCTACTACTACTACTACTGTTCACTCTGCTCATTTAAAAACATTAATCTGGAGGTGAATATATTAAACACGTTACATTATACTGCTGTTTCTGTTTGAAATACTGTCATACACCAGTGTGTGTACATGCACACACACACACACACCCCCACACACACACACACACACACACACACACACACAGGGGGCGAGTGCGCTGCCCGAGGACACAACGACTTCATTCACCTGTGGGAATCACAACCAATGATATTTCTGTGCAGAGCTGGAGTCGAACAGGATGAATGGAGGAGGATCCTGTTGGTGACGCCATTCTGACATTTAACTCAGTTCTAACACGACTTCAGACTGAACACAACAGAACAGCAGGTTTCAGAACATTCTAAAGGACAAGGGCTTCACAGAGATGGACATGAGCACAGGGACAAACAACTATTCAAAACTATATACTGTGTCTTTTCAGGGGTCAAAAGTCCTCAAAATGGCGCCTGTATTAATAAAGTGAAACAATAATGTCCCATTGAGAGGGGCACATGTAAAATGGCTCTAGTCACGTGGCAGAGTCTGTGGAGGACATAGAGACAAAGTCCATGAGTCCAATATATGTGTCCAACTGATCAGGTACAACATTTGTGTATTTGTCTTTTGAATAATCCTTTTAAGACAGAACATGTGTCTTAACGGTGGGTGTAGCGGACCAAAGACGTGCAGGACTCGGGACAGGTTTACAGTGTTTTATTTACAGGTAGTGAAAGGTTCAGTCTTAATAGTTCATGTAACACACACACACACACACACACAGGGAGCAGGGAGCGGGAGGCGAACCAGACAGGAGTGGTGCAGAGCAGGGACGGGAAACCAGGACCAAGACGAGGACAGGATCAGGATGAGACCAGAGCAAGCCAGGCAGAGATGTCCAGAGCGAGCAAGAAGACAGCCAGGGGCGGAGCAGGGCCAGGGAAGACCCAGCAGGGATAGTCCAGAGAGCGGGACACGGGGCCGGAGACGGGAAGCAAGCCGGACACCAAGACGGGACAGGAGGAAAGGCAGTGAGGAGGACTGTACCGGAGCTGGAGCACAGAGGCAGGAGCAGGGACGAGCGAGAGCAGGAATCCGGTAAGTAACGGGCGGACAGGCAACACAAATACAAAGCTAGGCTGAGGCATATACGTTGACACGTGGACGGTCTGGCTCCGAGTGTCTTCTGCCGAGCCCTCATATACTCAGCAGCAGGTGGGGGTAAATACGCTGGTGCGCTCCAGGTGCGTGCGGGAGGAGTGAGGAACTCCGCCCAGCTCCAGGCAGACAGGTAGGGGAGGGGGAAGAACACAGGAGGACAGACAATGCAGGATCATGACATTAAAAGACTTTATTTTCCAATTCAATCTTGTCAAAATATCAGTCAGGCTTTAGAAAAAAACTGCATAGTTACAGCTGCTATGAAGGTGATAAATGATATTTGTGTTGCTCTTGACAAGAAATAATATTGTGCATCACTTTTTATTGATCTGTCAAAAGCATTTGATACTGTCGATCATGTTTTAAAGAGAAGACTTCAGTCAGGACTGTCAGAGCAAGCAGTTGATTGGCAACAGTGGCTCAGTGGTTGAGTGTTGGTCCCAACCCGAACATCAGAGGATCGAGTCCCGCTCGGACCAAGTCCTGTCGTTGTGTCCTTAGGCAAGACACTTCACCCACATTGCCTTGCATGAAAGTGGTGTGTGTGTGAATGATGGTGGTGGTCGGAGGGGCCGATGGCGCAGATTGGCAGCCTCGCTTCCGTCAGTCTCCCCAGGGCAGCTGTGGCTACAAAAGTATCTGACCATCACCAAGTGTGGAAATGAATGAATAATGACTCTACTGTAGAGGCTTTGACAAGCCTGTAAAGTGCATTAGAAGTGTAAGGCATTATTATTATTGGTTCTCGAATTATCTGAGTAATAGAACCCAGTGCATTAAATATGAAGGTCTATGTTCTGAATTGGCTACTGTCCACAAGGGGGTGCCACAGGGTTCTATATTAGGTCCCCTCCTATTCATTATTTATATCAATAATTTGGGACTCAGTGTATCTGATTCAGAAGCCCCTTATGACGAGTGTTCAATCAAGGCCAGCTACGTCGCCCGGACCGGCGTTACCGGGGCCCCACCCTTGAGCCAGGCCTGGGGTGGGTGCTCGACAGCGAGCGCCTGGTGGCCGGGCCTTTCCCCTTGGGGACCGGCTGGGCTCAGCCCAAAGGAGTGACGTGGGGCCGTCCTCATGTGGACCCACCAACCGCAAGAGGATCCATATGGGGCCGGTGCATGAAAATCTGGGCGCCAGTCGAAGGCGGGGGCCTCGACGACCGGATCTCTGGACATGGAGACTGGCTCTGGGGACATGGAATCTCACCTCGCTGGGAGGGAAGGAGCCGGAGCTTGTGTGGGAGGTTGAGCGTTACCGACTAGATATAGTCTTCCTCACCTCCACGCACAGCCTGGGCTCTGGAACCCAACTTCTTGAGAGGGGCTGGACTCTCCATTTCTCTGGCGTTGCCCGCGGGGAGCGGCGGCGAGCTGGTGTGGGCTTGCTCATTGCCCCACAGCTCAGCCGCTTCGTGTTGGGGTTCACTCCGGTGAACGAGAGGGTCGCGTCCCTGCGCCTTCGGGTCGGGGACAGGTCTCTCACTGTTGTGTCGGCCTACGGGCCAAACAGCAGTGCAGAGTACCCGGCCTTCTTGGAGTCCCTGGGAGGGGTACTAGACAGTGCACCAACCGGGGACTCCGTTGTTCTCCTGGGGGACTTCAACGCCCATGTGGGTAATGACAGTGACACTTGGAGGGGCGTGATTGGGAAGAACGACCTCCCCGATCTGAACCCGAGTGGTGTTTTGTTATTGGACTTCTGTGCTAGTCACAGTTTGTCCACAACAAACACCATGTTTGAGCACAAGGGTGTCCATCGGTGCACGTGGCACCAGGACACTCTAGGTCGGAGGTCGATGATCGACTTTGTTGTCGTGTCATCTGACCTCCGACCGCGTGTCTTGGACACTCGGGTGAAGAGAGGGGCTGAGCTGTCAACTGATCACCACCTGGTGGTGAGTTGGATCCGCTGGCGGAGGAGGAAGCCGGACAGACCTGGCAGACCCAAGCGTATTGTGAGGGTCTGCTGGGAACGTCTGGCGGAGCCCTCTGTCAGGGGGGTCTTCAACTCCCACCTCCAGGAGAGCTTCTCCCTGATCCCGGGGGAGGTTGGAGACATGGACTCCGAGTGGGCCATGTTCTCCACCTCTATTGTTGATGCGGCTGCTCGTAGCTGTGGTCGTAAGGTCTGTGGTGCTTGTCACGGCGGCAATCCCCGAACCCCGAAGTAAGGAATGCCATCAAGCTGAAGAAGGAGTCCTATCGAGCCTTGTTGGCTCGTGGGGCTCCTGAGGCAGCTGATGAGTACCGGCAGGCCAAGCGTGCTGCGACTCGTGCAGTCACAGAGGCAAAAACTCGGGGTTGGGAGGAGTTCGGGGAGGCCATGGAGGAGGACTACCGGACGGCCTCAAAGAAATTCTGGCAAACCGTCCAGGAGGGGGAAGCAGTTCTTCACCAACACTGTTTACAGTGCGGGTGGAGAGCTGCTGACCTCGACTGGGGATGTTGTCGGGCGGTGGAAGGAATAATTTGAGGATCTCCTCAATCCCCCCGTCATGTCTTCCGAGGAGGAAGCAGAGACTGGGGACCCAGAGACGGACTCGTCCATCACCCTGGCTGAGGTCACCGAGGTGGTTTGTAAGCTCCTCGGTGGCTCCGGGGGTGGACGAGATCCGTCCCGAGTACCTCAAGTCTCTGGATGTTGTGTGTCTTGGCTGACACGTCTCTGCAACATCGCGTGGCGGTCGGGGACAGTACCTGTGGAATGGCAGACCGGGGTGGTGGTCTTTTCTTTCTTTCTTTCTTTTCTTTTTATATTTATTTCATTCATTAAAACAAAACAAATCAATGCAGCATATCTGCACACAGTATTTCAGCTTTTGTACAATTATAATAGATGAATGAAAGGGCACAGAAAGAAGCAAAAGCTCATAATATCTGCCCCTTATCAAGTCTAACTCTTATTCCTTCCAGTGTATTGCACTGTTACATTATACAAAATCAAACTTAGATGTGTGGCTACTTTACAAAAAAAAAAAAAAAAAACACAAAATCATCCTGTCACATAGCAGTTATATACTTTCTTAATAATGATCATTTCAAGCTTTTCTTAAACATATAAATGGACTTGGATTCTTTAATATTACTTTCAAGACTGTTCCAAAGACTGACTCCCTTGATTGAAACACATCTTTCCTTTAGTTTTGTTCTAAACTCTGGCTTAGAAAATAAATCAGTTCCTCTTAATTGATATCTACTTTCTCTCTTAATAAATCTATTTTGCAACTTCTCTGGTAATACTTTTAGATGAGCTTTATACATGGTTTTGAGAATGTTATATTCCACCAATTCGTTAAATTTCAACATTTCTAACTGAATAAAAATTGGATTTGTATGTGCTCTATATCCACTTCCATTGATAGCTCTAATAGCTTCTGTAACAGAAAAACTGGTTCAATGTAGGTTTTACAAGCACTTCCCCACACTTCAATGCAATATGTCAAATATGGAACAATCAATGTGTTATACAATAAGAACAATGCATCTCTGTTGAGAGACTCTTTCACCTTGTGTAATACGGCTATGGTTTGTGATACTTTTGATCTTACTTGCTCTATGTGGTCCCTCTGTATAAGAAGGGGGACCGGAGGGTGTGTTCCAATTACAGGGGAATCACACTCCTCAGCCTTCCCTGTAAGGTCTATTCCAGGGTACTGAAGAGGAGAATCCGACCGATAGTCGAACCTCGGATTCAGGAGGAGCAGTGTGGTTTTTGTCCCGGTCGTGGAACACTGGACCAGCTCTATACTCTCCATCGGGTCCTCGAGGCTCATGGGAGTTTGCCCAACCAGTCCACATGTGTTTTGTGGATCTGGAGAAGGCATTCGACCGTGTCCCTCGTGGTGTCCTTTGGGACTGCTCAGGATGCCTCCTGGACGCCTCCCTAGGGAGGTGTTCTGGGCATGTCCCACCGGGAGGAGGCCCCGGGGAAGACCCAGGACACGCTGGAGGGACTATGTCTCTCGGCTGGCCTGGGAACGCCTTGGGGTCCCACCGGAGGAGCTGGAGGACGTGTCTGGGTTGAGGGAAGTTTGGGAGTCCCTGCTTAGACTGCTGCCCCCGCGACCCGGCCCCGGATAAGAGGAAGAAAATGGATGGATGGATGTATCTGTTTCAAATGCACATTTTTATGCTGATGACACAGTTATTTACTGCTGTGGATCAACTCTTGATCAGGCCATTGAATCCTTGCAGAAAGCCTTTGTTTCTGTCCAGCAATCTTTACTTCAATCAAAATTATTTCTCAATGCTGATAAAACTAAGCTTATGTTGTTTTCCAATTGCAAGAAGAGGCCTCATACAATCCCCAGTGTCCACTCTTGAAGGACACAACATAGAGGTGGTTCATGAGTATAAATACCTTGGTGTATTGATTGATGACTCTCTTTCTTTCAAGCCACACGTGGAGAATCTTGTCAAGAAACTGAGATTAAAATTGGGTTTTTATTTTCAAAACAAGCTGTGTTTTTCATTTGAAGTAAAGAAGCAACTTTCCTCTGTGTTGGATTATGGAGATCTGTTTTATATGAACGCTTCAGCTCTATGTCTTTGAATGGCTGACACTGTTTAAAATGCTTCTCTAAGGTTCATTACTAACTAAAGCAATGACACATCACTGTGAGTTGTATTCTCGAGTGGGACGTCCTGCCCTGGCCGTTCGAAGGAGGACTCATTGGTCACTTTTATTCATAAGGCGATGCTTGGACACTGCCGACCTACATCTGTTCCTGACTGTCACAGAGAAGGGCTGATTCTTATTCTCTTCGTTCTCTAGATCATGTGTTGCTCTCTGTTCCATTTGCTCGCACTGAACTGGGCAAAAAGGCCTTTGTCCATCTGCACCTTATGCATGGAACATGTTACAGAAAGACTGGAACTTGACAGAGTTGATTTCCTTGGATGCTTTTAAATCTAAACTGAGAGGTCTCAAGACTGACTCCACAACATGCACTTGTTTTTCATAATCTGTTTGTCTTTTCCTCTTATCTTGTCTTTTTAAATTATGTAACTGATTTTATTATTTGCTGCTGCCGCTTGGCCAGGACTCCCTTGAAAAAGCACTTTCCACTCCTGGTTTTCCTCCTGTCCTGCTCCTTCCCTCACCTGCCAGATCTGGGCTGGGCTCCTGGCTCCTCCCACACGCACCTGCAGCCCATCAGTGCAATCACCACACCCACTGTGCATAAGAGGAGCTGGGAGAAGAGACTCAGCGCGAGATCATTGTTGTGTTCACTTCATCCCTGTCATGTCACTTGATTCCTGTGTTCCTGTCGTGCCTGTCGGTTCCTGTGTTCTTGTGTTCCTGCTCACCTGCTCACCTCCGGATCACCTTCTGTTCGTACTTTGTCCCTTGTCTACAATAAATGCTGTGATTCTGCCCCGAGTCTGCATCCCTTGGTCCGCTACACACACCCGTTATGACTTAATCTCAATGGGACCTTCCTGGTTAAATAAAGGTTAAAGAAATAAAAATGAATGTTTTTATTTGTTTTTAATAAGAGAAATAACAAAAAACTCAATCCGTGACGAGCTGACGACTGTAATAATCACTGCGTCCCTAAGAAAGTGGAATGAAAGTGAAAGTACATCACCAGACGATATATGGAGTACGACATATGGAGTACGATATATGAAGTACGATATATGAAGTACGATATATGAAGTACGATATATGAAGTACGACATATGGAGTACGACATATGGAGTACGACATATGAAGTACGACATATGAAGTACGACATATGAAGTACGATATATGGAGTACGATATATGGAGTACGATATATGAAGTACGATATATGAAGTACAATATATGAAGTACGATATATGGAGTACGATATGTGGAGTCATGTAGAAATGTAAAAAGGTAAATGAGTTTTATATATTTTGCCGTATAACTCCATATATCTAACTTCACACAGTCGACGTCTGTGAAATGTACAAAGTGGTAAAAATAAAGAAGAAACCCCTTGAATGAGCTGCGTCGTGTAGATCAGATGTTGGGGCGGGGCTTCGTACCATGCGGTGGTCCAGGACTCCGTGGGGCAGAGGACTGCGTCTCGTGTCTTGGCTGTACAGGTCTTTACTGACCACCTGAATGTGAGCCTGACGCCGCATCTGTCCCGACGACATCATCCCAAAACAGATGTGGCTTCTGCAGAAACACAGAAGGACACGTGTGACATCATCACGAGGGACGACCTTTTCACACACAACTGTGTGAGGTCCACACACATATACACACAACTGTGTGAGGTCCACACACATATACACACAACTGTGTGAGGTCCACACACATATACACACACAACTGTGTGAGGTCCACACACACACACACAACTGTGTGAGGTCCACACACACACACACAACTGTGTGAGGTCCACACACATACACACACAACTGTGTGAGGTCCACACACACACACAACTGTGTGAGGTCCACACACACACACAACTGTGTGAGGTCCACACACATACACACACAACTGTGTGAGGTCCACACACACACACACAACTGTGTGAGGTCCACACACATACACACACAACTGTGTGAGGTCCACACACACACACAACTGTGTGAGGTCCACACACACACACAACTGTGTGAGGTCCACACACATACACACACAACTGTGTGAGGTCTACACACACACAACTGTGTGAGGTCCACACACACACACACACACATACACAACTGTGTGAGGTCCACACACACACACACAACTGTGTGAGGTCCACACACACAACTGTGTGAGGTCCACACACACACCTCTGTGTGCTCCTTTGTCCTACAGACAAATCTGATGACACACAGCAGTGTAGAATAGTGCTGTGTGTGTTGCTGCACTTTAATAAAGACATTCTTGTTAAGTTAATGAGGAAATTTCCAAACATCAGTCCCTGGATTATCCCTCAATTTAAGCAAAGTCTGAAAAAGAAACACAAAGTTTTTAAGGATAATAATTTGGTTGAAATGAAATTGGCGAATTATGAGGTGAAAAATGCTGTACTGAAGGCAAAACTGAAATACAAGGAAAGACTCGAAAGTGAGTTCTCCAGTATGAACACGAAACAGGCCTTTCATAAAGTACGTATACTGCAGGATGCAACGCCAAATCAAAGTGCAGTAACAGTGATGGACCCAGTACAGTTTGTGGGAGAACTCAATGATTTTTATGCTCGTTTTGATAGTGTGGACTACTCAGGTGAATGTGAGAGGCTCCTGAGAGCACCTCCTCCAGCGGAACAGGAGGAACCCCTCCCCTTCACAGAAGATTATGTGAGGTGCAGCTACGCAGGTGCAAACTGGGAAAGGCCCCCGGCCCTGAGGGCATCTCAGCAAAGGTGCTTCATTCTCCGTTTAAAGAGGTCTTCTTCACTGCCACCATCCCAACCATCTGGAAAATGTCAACAATAATCCCCATTCTGAAGAAGCCCAGGCCCACAGAGTCACACCTGTGGCTCTCACCTCCATCATAATGAAGTGTCTGGAGAAGCTACTGCTAAACATCATCCACATCTCCACCCACTGCAGTTTGTTTATAAGGCCAGAAGAGGCACAGAGGATGCTGTGGCCTGTCTGCTGCATCTCCTCCTCCAGCACCTGGACTCTCCTGGACACTTCGCCCGGATACTCTTTGTGGACTTCAGCTCAGCCTTCAACTCCATCCAGAGGCACCTGATGATCCAAAAACTGCAACAACTCAACATTTTCACCAGACTCATCCATCTCATCCACAACTTCCTGAGTAACAGACAGCAGGTCGTACGGCTGGGCCTGACCACATCCTCTGTCCTCACCACAAACACCGGAGCACCACAGGGGTGTGTGCTTAGCCCTTTTCTCTACACACTACACACAAACGACAACACAAGCCCATCCTCAAACATCACAGATCTCAAATACTCCCCCAATCACAGCAATCCATCATCATCAACAACCAAACAGTACAGACAGTGGACAGTTTTAAGTATCTTGGGGTTACAATTGACAACTCACTCACATTTGAACATCACATCAGGGACATTCATAAAAGAAGTCAACAAAGACAATCAGTGATAAGAAAACTCAAAGGACTCTATGTTTGTCCACACCTGTTATTACTGTTGTATAAATCCATCATTCAGCCCGTCCTCCTGCTCCACCTGCTTCTATAACACGCCGACTGTTAAAACCAAACTCATAAAAGTAACACACACAGAGCTGCTGAAACCATAGGACTCCCCACACCCAGTGTCACAGATCTAAATAATCGGGCTGTCGGACACTTCGCACTCGCCATAACACAGGACGCCACTCACCCCCTCCAGGCCCAACCCCTCTGCCCTCAGGACGGAGGGACAGGGCGATCAGGGGCAGGACGGCTCGGTTTGGTACAAGCCTGATCCCAGCGGCCATTGCCTTTTTAAACACCAGGCCCCGCTGAGGCATAACGTCTGTTTTGTAATGTGTTTATGTGAGTGTGATGTTTGGTGTTTATCTGTGTGTCAGACGAGCTCTGTGTCTGTGGAAAAGAATCTCCCCCCGGGGACAATAAAGTAAAGTCTAAATCTAAATACACAATAAAGACAACACACCCCTCCATGATACTGTCGTCTTTCAGCACAAGGAAACACTGTCTTTACACGTGATTGTGCAGAACATGTCCTCATCTTTGTTGTGGCCTTTTGTCCACAAAGTAAAAAACACAACAAAGGCGACAGGAGGCGAGTTCTTCTGGGCAGACGCGGGACACACTGGAGGGACTATGTCTCTGTGCTGGGACCCCCCGGAAGAGCTGGAGGAAGTGTGTGTGGAAAGGGAAGTTTGAGCCTCCCTGCTCAGACTGCTGCCTCTGCGACCCAGAGCTGGATAAAGCAGAAGAAAATGCATCGATTTAGGGTATTTTTTATTATTTATATATTTTTTATAATAGAGCTTCATAAAATTAAAGATAAGAACAGACAGAGGCAAACCCCAAGCTTCCTCTGCATCACTTCACTTTTAAATGTTTTTGATTGTGTGTCTCAGTCCACTGTGCTCTCTGTGTCGTCTGCTTCTTCTTCTTTCTCTCCATGTCTTCTTCTTCTGCTCGTGCAGGTGGAGCTGTGTTTGCTGTGGTTGTTGTTGTACTTGTGCGTCGTCTTCCTCTGACTTGTCTTCCTCCAGGACATTGGACAGGGATCCACCATCATATTCACTGTTAATATAACTTTAACTAAATTGACTTTTTAAATGTTTGTACAGTTCTAAATCACAGCAGCAGTCGCCTCACAGGATCAAAACTGTTTAACCAACACAAAGTCACAGAATCAACAGAGGAACAGTCACTGGTCCAGTTACACAGAACATCAAGTATAAATGCAGTACTTTCAAGAGTCAGTATGGGACTGGCCCCAGCTGTAGATAACAGAGGTGTAAATAGAGAACAGACCATGGAGAGACTGTCTTTAGACCTGGTTTAGTCCCGGTTTAGACCCGGTTTAGTCCTGGTTTAGACCTGGTTTAGACCTGGTTTAGACCTGGTCTAGTCCTGGTTTAGACCTGGTCTAGTCCGGGTCTAGTCCAGGATTAGACCTGGTCTAGACCTGGTCTAG
Organism: Periophthalmus magnuspinnatus; assembly: GCF_009829125.3. Classification (NCBI taxonomy): domain Eukaryota; kingdom Metazoa; phylum Chordata; class Actinopteri; order Gobiiformes; family Gobiidae; genus Periophthalmus; species Periophthalmus magnuspinnatus. Next base: position 539,367 of record NC_047144.1, on the reverse strand, counting down.
ACCTGGTCTAGTCCTGGTCTAGTCCTGGTCCAGTCCTGGTCCAGTCCTGGTCCAGTCCTGGTTCAGTCCTGGTCCAGTCCTGGTTCAGTCCTGGTTCAGTCCTGGTTCAGTCCTGGTTTAGTCCTGGTCTGAACCGGAGCGTTCGTCTCATATTTTTGTCCTTCTGGCTCATTTCATCTGTGTCAGACTAAATGAGGTCGACACAGACACAGAGCTCGCCTGTGTGAAGCCCCGCCCACCTGGACTACAGCCAATAGAGGAGCAGCTCTGAGTCACACCAGGAAGAGCCAACACCCAAGAGACTTCAACTACGCACTTTTCTCTGAGACACTTTGGACTCTTCAGATCTGCTCAGGTTTGACTAGTTTGATTCTATTTAACAAAATTTAGTCCCGGTTTAGTCCTGGTTTAGTCCTGGTTTAGTCCTGGTTCAGTTCTAAACTTTAGATCTGATTTAACACTGATTTAGTTGAGCCCTGAGTCATTTCCTGTTTATTTCCTCTTTATTTCCTGTTTATTTCCTGTTTATTTCCTGTTCATTTCCTGTTATCGTCCTTGTTCTTTAATAGACATAATTGTGTTTTTCGATGGTTTTAAATGACTTTTATTTCTCACATATTTATAAAGATTTGCTTTAATCGTCTTCTGGCAGTGATTTGGACTTTTGGGCTGTGGATTTAATTAAAATGAGACTGTGTTTGGTTTTGGTCGTGTCTTTTGGTTCATTCTGTGCCTTTTTCATTTCTATTATTGAATATTTCATTACATTTGGTCTTTTTATTCTGTTATATTTAGTGGTTTTCTTGAGTCGTACAAAGTATTGTCTGGACTTCCATGTTTCCATGTTTGATTTTGGACTTTTTGCAGTGGCTTCATGCGTCGCCTCCTCCTGAGGGTCTGAGATCACATGAACCTGGACTGAGCATGGATCAGAGAGAGACCAGAGAGGACGGAGCCCCTCCCTCTAAAAAAGCTCACAGGTAAGAGAGGATCACTAACACTCCACCACTGTTCTCCATGTCAGAGCTCAGACTAAAGCCACTGCTCCATCTGTGTCCACAGACCTGCTCCTGGGGCCAGGGCCGTCTCATTCAAGAGTGATGACTCTATGAAACGATGGATTGAGTTTAAAAGAAAACATGGTCCAGAGTGAGTCAGACTCAACACCTCAGAATGTCACCACTTTATGTTCACAGCCTTTTTAGAATCATATGGACACTTGTTTTTTTATAAGAGCCAACAGTCGACAAATGTCTGTCAGGAAAGAAAGAAAATGGTGAACAGTGTGGACAATCTTAATGACAATCTGTGTGAAAACTGAACCACAGACAGAACCAGAAGACACTGTATGTGATGATTCTGGAGTGAGGTGAACACAAGTGTTAAGAAGAGTCAGTGTGACTGAAGTGTGTTTTCTTCTGTGTCTCAGGATCCACCAGAAACATCCTCCACCTGAACCTGGTCCCATCTGTGAGTCCCTCAGGAGTGACCGGTCTATGGATCCTCCACCTAAGTTTTCCACAGAACCGTGAGTTTCCACAAGTGTTGAATAAAACAATTAAATGAACATAAGTGTTTGATGAGTCTCTCTCACAGAGTGGAGCAGCAGGGTCCAGAGGTCTCCAGTGGTCAGCACCATCAGACACAGCTGGACTCCATATTTAAGGTCTGTCACTAAAGTTTGTAAATGTTCAGATGAATGAGAACTTGTTCCACACAGATCTGACACTGACTGTGTTTGTGTTGTTTATAATGTGTCTGTTCAGCTTCTGGAGGAGGACATCTGCACTTTTGTCCAGAAGGAGCTGAAGAAGCTCCACAAGGTTCTGAGTACAGATTACCCAGAATGCTTAGAGCCTGAGGAGGATGAAGAGCAGAGGAGCAGCAGTGAGGCTGTTCTGAAGATCACACTGAACTTCCTGAGGAGGATGAAGCAGAAGGAGCTGGCTGAGCGTCTGAGGAGCAGTAGGACCATTTAACACATTTAACAAGGTGCTCACAGTCGTTTTATATTCTCTGAGACTCAGGCCTGTATCTGTTGTCTTCATTCAGGGAGTTATTCTGGAGTTTGTCAGCGTAAACTGAAGTCTAACCTGCAGCAGAAGTTTGAGTGTGTGTTTGAGGGCATCGCTAAAGCAGGAAACCCCACCCTTCTGAATCAGATCTACACAGAGCTCTACATCACAGAGGGAGGGTCTTCAGAGGTCAACCAGGAACATGAGGTAAGACACATGGAAACAGCCTCCAGGAAACCAGACCCAGCAGAGACACCCATCACATGTGAAGACATGTTTAAAGGCCCAGCTCACATACATGGACCAATCAGAACAGTGCTGACAAAGGGAGTGGCTGGCATCGGGAAAACAGTGCTCACTCAGAAGTTCAGTCTGGACTGGGCTGAAGGCAAAGCCAACCAGGACATACAGCTGCTGTTCCCGTTCACTTTCAGAGCACTCAATGTGCTGAAGGAGAGAAGCTTCAGCTTGGTGACACTTGTTCATCACTTCTTTAGTCAAACACAAACAGAACTCTGCACCTTTGAAGACCTCCAGGTGCTCTTCATCTTTGATGGTCTGGACGAGTGCAGACTTCCTCTGGACTTCACCAAAACCAAGGCCCTGACCGACCCCACAGAGTCCACCTCACTGCACGTGCTGCTGGTAAACCTCATCAGGGGGATCCTGCTTCCCTCCGCTCGCCTCTGGATAACCACACGACCTGCGGCGGCCAATCAGATCCCTCCATGGTGCATCTCCATGGTGACAGAGGTCAGAGGGTTCACCGACCCACAGAAGGAGCAGTACTTTAGGAAGAGGTTCAGAGACGAGGCCGACACAATCATCTCCCACATCAAGACGTCCAGAAGCCTCCACATCATGTGCTACATGCCAATCTTCTGCTGGATCGCTGCCACAGTCCTGGAGCATGTGTTGAAAAGCAGAGAGAGAGAAGAGCTGCCCAAGACCCTGACTCAGATGTACATCCACTTCCTGGTGGTTCAGGCCAAAGTCAAGAACATCAAGTATGAAGAAGGATCTGAGACAGACCCACACTGGAGTCCAGAGACCAGGAAGATGGTGGAGTCTCTGGGAAAACTGGCCTTTGAGCAGCTGCAGAAAGGAAACCTGATCTTCTACGAGTGTGACCTGAGGGAGTGTGGACTGGACGCTGCAGCGGCCTCAGTGTACTCTGGAGTGTTCACACAGGTCTTTAGAGAGGAGCCAGGCCTGTACCAGGACAAGGTCTACTGCTTCATCCATCTGAGTGTGCAGGAGTTTCTGGCTGCTCTTCACGTCTATCAGAGCTTCTTCAGCTCAGGGGAGAACCTGCTGGAGCCACCACACTCCTCTGAGAGTCCAAAATCTACCTGTCATGAGACTGAGTACCATTCCAATTCAAAGAAGGAGTTCCCTGTCCCCTCTGAGAGTCCAGACCCTGACTCAGCCTTCTATTGCTCTGCTGTGGACCAGGCCTTACAGAGTCCAAATGGACACCTGGACCTGCTCCTCCGCTTCCTCCTGGGACTTTCACTGTCGACCAATCAGAGCCTTCTACAAGGTCTGATGACACAGACAGGAAACAGCTCCAAGACCAATCAGGAAACAGCTGAGTACATAGAGAAGAGGCTGAGTGAGAATGTGTCTGCAGAGAGGAGCATCAACCTGCTCCACTGTCTGAATGAACTGAATGATCGTTCTCTGGTGGAGGAGGTCCAACAGTACCTGAGGTCAGGACTTCTGTCTGAAGAAGATCTGTCTCCTGCTGAGTGGTCAGCTCTGGCCTTCATCTTACTGTCATCAGAAGACGATCTGGACCAGTTTGAGCTGAAGAAATACTGTGCTTCAGAGGAGGCTCTCCTGAGGCTGATGCCAGTGGTCAAGGCCTCCAACAAAGCTCTGTGAGTAACATTTGTTTAACAGAGGATGGTTTGATTCAACTTCTACATAAACACTGTTTTTTCTCTCTCCAGACTGACCCACTGTGACCTGTCAGAGAGAAGCTGTGAAGTTCTGTCCTCAGTCCTCAGCTCCCAGTCCTCTAGTCTGACAGTCCTGGATCTCAGTCACAACGACTTGAAGGACTCAGGGCTGGAGATGTTGTCTGTTGGTCTGAAGAGTCCTCACTGTAAACTGGAACGGCTCAGGTCAGAGGGGTTAATATAACTCACTATTATTACATAACCTGTTGGTCGTTGCTTTGGAAAATAACATGTAATAAAAGATAAAACATGGGACTTTTTATGTGTCTCATTTTGGGTTAAATGCAGGGGCAGAGTGAGGCTGAAATCTACTGTGAGCCCAGAAACAAACGACCCACCTCACATGAAGGGTGGGCCGCTGACCGCTCCTCACAGAGGAGCAGAGTCGCTCTGTGTCAGAGACATGTGAGGGGGCGGAGCTCCCTTCAGCCACACCCCCTCACATCTCTCACGTCTGGAGTCAAACAAGCACCGGCCCCACAGGCTGAGGCTTAAACTCTTGTGGTTCTAGTCTCTAATGTCCCTCTGTCTCCTCAGTCTGTCCCTCTGTGGACTGTCCCCTCACAGCTGTGGGCCTCTGGCCTCAGTCCTCAGCTCCTCCAGTCTCACACACCTGGACCTCACTCACAACGACCTCCAGGACTCAGGAGTGGAGCTGCTGTGTTCTGGACTGAAGAGCGCCCCCTGCAGACTGGAGACGCTCAGGTGAGGTGCTCCCATGATGCACTCTGCCCCCTTGTGTCCACATGAGTGTAATGCTGTGTCTTTAGGCTGTCTGGATGTCTGGTCTCACAGAGGGGCGGGGCTGCTCTGGCCTCAGCTCTGAGCTCCGCCCCCTCCCACCTGAGAGAGTTAGACCTGAGCTACAACCATCCAGGACCCTCAGCCGAGCTCCTGACCGCTCTACAGGACCAGCGCCCCCTGCTGTGTGTCAGGTGAGAGCGCCCCCTCCTGTCTGGCACACACACAGCAGCACACTGGAGGTGAGGCCTTTAGGCACAAAGGCAGAGGAACCACCAACCCTCAGGCGACTCCCAGCTCCACCTGCATTGGTCCAGATGTTGGACCTGGTTCATGGATCATATCTGTGTAATTACTGGACCTCACAAGAATCAAACACTGGCACAAAGTTCAGTAGTAGTAGTAGTAGTAGTAGTAGTAGTAGTAGTAGTAGTAGTAGTAGTAGTAGTAGTAGTAGTAGTAGTAGTAGTAGTAGTAGTATTTATACCTGTGTACGGCTCATTGTTGGTCATTAGAGTCTGAGCAGAGACATGAACTTTGACCTGAGTCTATAAAGTGAAATGTATTTCCAAAGACAAAATAAAAAGAGTGAACATGGAGAATATAAAGGAGAGGAGGAGACAAACATGTGGACAATTCACATCACTGCTTTAGAGCTGAAACATCACAACTGAAACTGACATTTAAAGACAACAAGTGATTCAGTCTGATGTTTCAGTCTGGTGTTTCAGTCTGGTGTTTCAGTCTGATGTTTCAGTCTGATGTTTCAGTCTGATGTTTCAGTCTTGTGTTTCAGTCTTGTGTTTCAGTCTTGTGTTTCAGTCTGATGTTTCAGTCTGATGTTTCAGTCTTGTGTTTCAGTCTTGTGTTTCAGTCTTGTGTTTCAGTCTGATGTTTCAGTCTTGTGTTTCAGTCTTGTGTTTCAGTCTTGTGTTTCAGTCTTGTGTTTCAGTCTTGTGTTTCAGTCTTGTGTTTCAGTCTTGTGTTTCAGTCTTGTGTTTCAGTCTGGTGTTTCAGTCTGGTGTTTCAGTCTGGTGTTTCAGTCTGATGTTTCAGTCTGATGTTTCAGTCTGATGTCGTGTGTTTCAGTCTGATGTCGTGTGTTTCAGTCTGATGTTTCAGTCTGATGTTTCAGTCTTGTGTTTCAGTCTGATGTTTCAGTCTGATGTTTCAGCCTGATGTTTCAGTCTGATGTTTCAGTCTTGTCGTGTGTTTCAGACTGGACCATGCTGGAGCTGTGAGGTTAACCCCAGGACTCAGAAAGTGTAAGTTTTGAGAAAGTCCATTTGAAACAGACACTTATTTAAATGTATAAAATGGTCCAAGGACCTCACATAGAATATATATTGTTGTGTGGCCTCAGACTGTGAGGTCCACAGCTGTGTCCATGACTGAATCCAGAGTTCTTCTTAAAGCAGATCCTGAAGAGTCCAGTCTGGAGCTGTGGAACTGCACTCATGTTTCAGCTCAAACACAACAGTGATCTTCATTCTTCTTCTGGAGACAGTGGATTTAAACCAATCCCCTGTTCTCCTCAGGAGGAGCACAGGAGGAGCACAGAGGAGTGTAGGAGGAGCACAGAGGAGTGTAGGAGGAGCACAGGAGGAGCACAGAGGAGTGTAGGAGGAGCACAGAGGAGTGTAGGAGGAGCACATGAGGAGCACAGAGGAGTGTAGGACGAGCACAGAGGAGTGTAGGAGGAGCACAGAGGAGTGTAGGAGGAGCACAGAGGAGTGTAGGAGGAGCACAGAGGAGTGTAGGAGGAGTACAGAGGAGTGTAGGAGGAGCACAGGAGGAGAACACAGAGGAGTGTAGGAGGAGCACAGAGGAGTGTAGGAGGAGCACAGAGGAGTGTAGGAGGAGCACAGAGGAGTGTAGGAGGAGCACAGAGGAGTGTAGGAGGAGCACAGAGGAGTGTAGGAGGAGCACAGAGGAGTGTAGGAGGAGCACAGGTTTTACACTGAAAAGAATCTGAAATAGATGTGAGGCTGAAACTAAAGGAAATATAGAGGAAATATAGAGGAAATATAAAAGAAATATAGAGGAAATATAGAGGAAATATAGAGGAAATATAGAAGAAATATAGAGCTGATGCAAAAGAAACATGAGCCAAATATAAGACATGATTCACAAATAAAATCATCATAAATAATGGACTTTAAATCTTTCATGAATAGATTGACTCATATTAAACTATAATTAAATGTGTGTCTCCACATGGGACTAACTGCTGCTGTGTTGTGTCTTCTCTCCATCAGATTTCTGTGATCTCACTCTGGATCCAAACACAGCTCAGATAAATCTCAAACTGTCTGACAACAACAAGAAGGTGACACGTGTGACAGAGGAGCAGCCGTATCCAGATCATCAGGACAGATTTGAGACCTGGAATCAGATTCTGTGTTCCACTGGTCTGACTGGTCGCTGTTACTGGGAGGTCCAGTGGAGTGGAAAGGTTTATATATCAGTGTCTTGCAGAGAAATCAGAAGGAAAGGAGCCAGTTTTGACTGTGTGTTTGGATGGAATGATCAGTCCTGGAGTCTGGAGTGTTCTGAAGATGGTTTCTCTGTTTATCATAATGACAATGAAACCCCCCTCCCTCAGTCTTGGTCCTCCTCTTCTGGGACAGTCTCAGTGTTTGTGGACTGTCCTGCTGGCTCTCTGTCCTTCTACACAGTCTCCTCTGACCAACTGACCCACCTCCACACCTTCAACTCCACCTTCAACACCCCCGGCCCTCACACTCTGTTCCCTGGGTTTACTCTCTTGTTTTCTGACTCCTCAGTGTCTCTGTGTCGCACAGACTCATCCTCCTCTGTGTAAAATACAACAAATCTGTACAAAAATCACTGGAAATGTTCATTTATTTACTTTTTTTAAAGTCCCAGTTTAAAAATAAAGAGTAAAAAGTGACAGTATTTGTTTCATATTTTCAGATCTAATAAATCTCCAAATGTGGTGATTTTAATAAAGATTTGAGCTGAATTTTGTTTTGTTTTTTCTTTGTATATTTTTGTTTAAATTCTGAACATGTTAAAAATAAACCTCAGCCTTTTCAGCAGATCTCACACAATCAGAAAAATACTTTTACTTTTCTTTTTTTTTCTCTCTCCTCAGTGTCAGTGTGTGTGTCCTGACAGCAGAGGGCGCACACACTCACACTCACACACACACACACACACACACACATATATACACACTCACACATACACCCCCACATATACACACACACATATACACACACACACATATGCACATGTAACCACTATAGAATATTCAGTTGGTTGGGCTATTGTTTATGGCAATTAACGCATTAAGACGACAGAAGAACAGGCTGCTCAGGGAGCTTGTGCATGAATGACACACACAGAACAGATTGGAATAAAGTAAAATATATTTGGTGAAAGTCAAAACAAAGTGGCATACCATTTAATCAAATTACAATGAACAAAATTAACGGTTTTAAACAACAACAACAAAAAGGAAGGCAGTTCTTTGTCAAAGATTTTGACTTTGTGTGAGAGTTCAGTTCAGTTTTTTTTAAAGTTGTGTGACTTTGTGTAAGAGTTCAGTTTATTCCTTTTTTTTAGGATTCAGTTCAGGTTCAGTTTATAATCACGCAAATCCGTAATCCACAGTTCGCGGAGCAAAACAAAATATATTAGTCCTACCAGCTCGCCATCAGTAGAGAATCTGTTTGGTCCCATGAAAAAAACCTGACCTAAAAACAAGGTCAAAACAGGATCTCAGTTCAGTTACCGTAACATTTCAACATTCATAATAAAAACAGTTGCGCAACAAATCAAGACTACACATTACGCCCGACAATACTGCCAGCAGTGCACAATTAGATTAACAATATATATCAATTACATTAACAGAATGTATCAAAACAGCATAGCAGTGCTGCCGAATTAAAGTTAACACATCAAAGTTAATTAGAACATGATGTTTCATTCATAAATTTTAGTTAATGATTGCCGTAATTCAAAACAAACACAAAAATACTCGCATTCTTAGCGGAATTCAACACGCGGATATGCGGAAACAAACCGCGACTTGATTTACGCCAAACTCGGCACTGGCTTTGAATTTGGGGGATTTCAATGATTATTTAAGATCGAAAACGTTTTGGCAAAACTCACCATTGAGTCGTGTGTGAGAAGAATGTGGAAAGTAATGTTTAAAGCCGAGTAGTTGTCATCCAGTCCAAACGCCAGTTGCACAGACACAGTGAGAGCGGAGTGGGAGGGGCGGAGGAGCAGACAGGTACAGAGCTGCTCCAGTCATTTATTCACCAACCAATTGGGAGTGAGCCAATCAGGGTCAAACACTGACTAGGTAAGGGTAACCCTACATGGAAGGGGTTACAGGGTCCCCCCCTGACTCAATGTATGTCCTCGTACATTGACCGGGTTGGCTGCAGACAGCAGATGGAGATGAAGCAGCACCAACTGTAACTTCAGCATCTTCCAGTTCATAACTAAAAGCTGTGCTCAGACCATGGAAAATAGCTTGAAGACTTTTCATCCATGGAGTACCCAATTTGCTGTAATGCAGACGATCCGGGGGTTTCCTTGTTCTGGTGGGACGGCCACTTGGTTGTTCAAATGAGATTGGTGAATCCGAGTCTGACGATCCGGAAGGTGAGTGGTCCAATTCATTTAATCCTTCTTCCCCAGGTTCTGAATGAGGTGTAACATTTGTTACTGGGATATCCACAATAGGAGCAGGTAAGTTTGTTGCCAAGTTAACTTCGCTTGAATCAGATCTTTGAGTAAGCCCCAAATCTTCAGCCAAGGATTCAACCTCAATGTCTGTAGAGTCAGATGGATTTAGAGGGGGTTCATTTGATTGGATAGGTGGGCTTTTCTGTGGAGAATCAGCACAAACAGGCTCCACTCTTGCTGGAGCGATATCCACGGTGGTAGTAAACCTTACTGGTTCAGGAATTGGATTGTACCAATAACTGGGTACAAAATCGTCTGGCACAAAGTCTGAATCATCATCATGAGAAGTTGAATCAGTGGACACAATCTGAGGTGGTTTTACTATGGGTGCTGGCTTGACTTTATGTTTGCTGTCGACTGATAAATACCCACAGGGCAAGAGCAAGTCTCGATGAAGAGTTCGTAAGGGTTTGCTTTTGTGCTCTGGTCTAATTGTATACACTGGAAGCTCTTCAGCCCGTTTTACAACCACATAGACATCGGACTCCCACTTGTCTGCAATTTTGTGTTTTCCTCGCAACTTGACATTACGAACGAGCACTCGATCGCCAACCTCCAACTGTGAAGGGGTGACATGTTTGTCAAACCGGCTTTTGTTTCGGGACATGACCTTTTCAGCATTCTCTGTTGCCAGTCTATAGCTCTTTTCCAGGTTTTCCCGTAGTTTCTGGACATACTCAGAATGTGTTTGAGCTGGCTCCTTCACAGGAAGTCCAAAAGCCAAGTCAATGGGTAATCTTGGTTGACGACCAAACATTAACTCATAGGGAGAGAATCCAGTGGTGTCGTTACGAGTGCAATTGTAAGCATGCACAAGTGGCTTAACAAAGTCTTTCCAATGAGATTTGTTTTCTGCAGATAGTGTGCCGAGCATGTTAAGTAGAGTTCTGTTGAAACGTTCAACTGGATTGCCACGGGGGTGGTATGGTGTAGTGTGGACTTTTAAGATGCCTGCCATGTCACATAGTTCCTTCATGGTTCTCGACTCAAAATCTGGCCCTTGGTCGCTGTGTATCCTTTCAGGAATACCATAGTGTACGAAGAAATGGTCCCAGAGAGTCTTTGCAACAGTCTTTGCTTTTTGATTTGGAGTTGGAATGGCAACTGCATATTTGGTAAAGTGATCCGTCATGACCAAAATATCCTTTATCTTGCTCAGACCCGGTTCTAATGACAGAAAGTCTATGCACAGCAACTCCAATGGACGTGATGTTCTGATATTGATCAGCGGGGCAGCTTTCTCAGGCAGAGCTTTCCTCTTGATGCATCGCTCACAGGTCTTCACTTTTACAATGATGTCATTTGCCATTTTTGGCCAGAAAAACCGTGTGCGGACCAGATCCAAGGTGCGGTCGATGCCCATATGCCCCATGCCATCATGTAAAATGCTCAGAACATCAGCACGACACTCTACAGGTAGAACTAGTTGGTACTGAGTCTGATTCCCGAGCTGTCTTCTCCGAACGAGGATGTTATTTTGGAGCTCCATTCGATTTATGTCTCGCAGAAGAAGTGGCAGTTCAGGATATTCTTCCCTTATAGAGGGGGGCGGCGATGCTCCGGTTTCCAGTTGAACAATGACATGTCGGATGGCTGGGTCAGCTCTCTGCTTGGTAGCAATCTCATCAGGACTCAACATCGGAACAGTGGAAGTAAACTGAGTGTCGGCAGTGAAACTGTCAGGGAGGCTGGTGGTATTAGTAGACAACGAATAAATGAGTGCATTTTCAGGGTACACGTCAGGCAAACTGTAGATCAGGTGGCGGTCACAAAGTGCTTGAACTGTGTGCTGGTCAATTGTAATCAAGGTAGGTTCACCCAAATGCTGTTGAGTAAACTTCAGGATCCGCTCTCTCTCCTTCTGAGACATCAGGTCATTTGATAGCTCACCGTGTGGTCTGCGGGAAAGACCATCTGCGTCTGTGTTTGCTTTGCCTGCTCGGTAATGGATCTTGAAGCTGTATGTGGATAGTGCCGACAACCACCTATAGCTGGTGGCATCCAGCTTGGCAGAGGTAAGGAGGTAAGTGAGTGGATTGCTATCAGTTATTATCGTGAATGTTGCACCATAAAGATAGTCATGAAATTTTTCGGTCACTGCCCATTTCAATGCTAGAAATTCTAACTTGTGGGCTGGGTATCGGGATTCACATCTTGATAAGCCCCGACTAGCGTAGGCGATAACTCGGCTGTGGCCTCCTTGCTCTTGATACAAAATGGCTCCCAAGCCGATGGAGCTGGCGTCAGTGTGCAGAATATAGGGTTTTTGCGGGTCAGCAAAAGCAAGCACCGGAGCCGTAGTGAGCTTTTCCTTGATGGTATCAAATGCTTGTTGACAAACCGCATTCCAACGAGCACCGAATGGCTGCTTGGGATCCAGATACAAAGCAGATTTTAAGGAATTCCGCAGTCGTCTCTGAAGCGGAGGGTAGCCAGATGTAAGTTCGTTAAGAGGCTTCACAATGGTAGAATAGCCCTGGACAAAGCGACGATAATATCCTGCAAATCCGAGGAACGATCTGAGTTCTTTGAGATTGTTTGGAATAGGCCATGATTTTAAGGCCTCAATCTTATCAGGATCAGTCTCTACCCCGTTCTGAGAAACCACATGACCCAAATATCGCACTGAATTCTGGAAGAACATGCATTTCTCAACTGACAGTTTCAATCCAAACTCCTTTAATCTGTGCAGCACTCTCATTAGCCGTTTTTCATGTTCCTCGAGGGTTGGCGCAAACACAATGAGATCGTCAATGAAGACCAGCACTTCCTTCAAATTCATCTCTCCGACACACTTCTCCATCAACCGTTGAAAAGTGCTCGGTGCATTTGTAACTCCTTGAGGCATGCGATTGAATTCAAAGAATCCAAGAGGGCACACGAAAGCCGTTTTACACTTATCAGTTTCCTCCATTTCAATCTGATAGTATCCAGACTTTAAATCCAATACAGAAAACCACCGTGATCCCGATAAAGCTGTGAAGGTATCTTCAAGTTTTGGTAAGGCATAGGCATCTTTGATTGTTTGAAGGTTGAGTTTCCTATAATCTATGCACAGTCTGACAGTTCCATTTTTCTTCCTGACCACCACAATAGGAGATGCAAATGGTGACTCAGACTCTCTGATGACTCCGGACTCCAGGAGTTCTTGTAAATGTTTGCGAACTGCATCAAGGTCTTGAGGATGGATGGGCCGAGGCCTTTGCTTAAATGGAGTTGGATCAGCAAGTTTGATTTGGTGCTTGACCTTGTCTGTTCTGCCAAAATCCACATCATGCTGAGCAAAAACCTCTGGAATGCTGTTCAAGTTCTTGATAATTCTGTCTTTCCATTCAGGGGACAGGGATGTATTGCCAAAGTTGTATTCATATCTTGGCCTGGCTTCATCAGATGGCATCGTTTCAGAAGTGTCCTGGGTAAACTGGTGAGTACAAGACACAGACTGGAAGGCACTTACTTCAGCAATGGCAACTCTGGGGCATAAAGTGACATTGTGCTTTGATTCATTGTGGATAAGCACAGGGACCACACATGGCAGATGGCTGTTGATGTCGACCAGACAAGACTTGACCATCAGACCCCCAGGCAGTGCAAATGAGGTTGGGTGCTCAACCATCACCGACTTCTCTCCTTGCAAACAGCAGGCAATGGTTATGCCTTCCAAAACAACAGTCTGCCCTGCCGGAATTGTTTGAGGTTCAGCAGTATTCAGCTTGACAACTCCATGAAAGCGGTCTTGAGCCAATTTATGGCGTCGCTCCAGCACCGTCAGGGCCATCTGATAACCATGCTGAACAGGCTTGAACTCAACACCAAGCTCACTGAACTGTTGATATGCTTGGTCCAGCGCATTAGTTCCAATGAGGATGGATGGTGTAGAGGTCCTCAAATCTGGTACCACCAGGGCAAGCGTAGCCACCTCAACAGGAGCACCCAGGAACTCAGAAGGGAAGGTGATGTTGAGTTCTATATAACCCAGGTAGGGCACAGCCTGGCCATTTGCTCCCTCGACTTCCAGCAGATTGTTCAATGGTTGGATCTTCTGGTCAGACAGATGGACAGAGTGGAAAGATTGTGAAACTGTGGTAACCTGCGACCCTGTATCCAGCAGACAATTTACAGTGACTCCATCTATAACAATCTGACCTGTACACTTGGTACCAACAAGTCCTTTCGGTAGTTGATGACCTTGGATTTTGGGACATTGGATGGCAGCAGTCTCGGCTCGTCCCTCCTCAGAGACTGCTTCTAGTTTAACTGACCGGTGTTCTTATTCTTGGCCCATGCTTCCCGTCTTTGCTGCAACATCTTTTTCTTTTGTTGAACCAGAGTTGGATTGGCTGAGTTGGTACAGTTAGGGGCAATATGCCCATCCTCTCCACATTTAAAGCAGAACCCTGGTTTGGGCCATGAGGGTTGACCCTTGGCTCCACCTTGTGGCTGACATTTTTTTCCAACAGAGCCTTTACTTTGTTGTGAGAGAAGGGTGGACATCTGTTGCTGAAGTTTTCTCATTTGTTGTTTCAGCTCAGCAATAGTAGCGCTTTCAGCATCGGTGTGGCCACAAGAACACGTGCTTTGAGTGTGCAGCTGCACTCGTTGCTGCTTGGATGAGCCCAAGTGTTTCTTCATGAGGGTTTCTTTCGCCTGCTGCCGATCTTCTTCTGTCCTCAACATCAACAACAGCTCAGAGAATACAGGAGGTTTTGATTTTCTTTGTTCCAGCTGTAATTTGGTAATCATGGCATTGTCCCAACATCCACGGCAAAACTGTTTTAATAAATGTTTGTCCACATCTTGAGCAGAAACCCCTCCACGCTTCACCACTGTGTTCAAGGTAAGTGACAGGCGCTGCAGGTAAGCAGAGGGCTTCTCTCCGGGGTCTTGTAGAGTATTCAAAAATTGAGCAAATAACTCTTCTCCATCCTGTACAGTGGCATAGGCAGAATCCAACACTTTCAAATAGATTGTAGGCAAAGTGTTTGGTCCCAATGCTCTGACCACATCTGCCGCTGGAGACAACAAACTTTCCACTATTCTTCGTGTCACGTGCAGAGGGGACAAAGCAGGATCTGCCATTAATGATTCAATTTGTGCTCTCCATGCTTCATATTCACTTTCATTTGCAGATTTGGGTGTTTTTCCAGAGAATGTGCGAAGTCTCACAGAAGGTAACGAGTGAGCTGACATTTCCCCTGTCTTGACAATATGCTCCACCACCACTTTTTGGACTTCTGGGGGGTTCAGTTGTGTACTGGAGAGTGAGATTTGTTGCGCTGCAGGTACTGACCCCTGCTGGTCAGATGTAGCATTTTGGATTGCTGCCCCCTGCTGGCCAGGCAAGGGAGCAAACAAATCCACAAATTGATCATCTCCCTCCTCTTCAGTATCCTCATCATTTCCCATATCCGGGTTCATTTCAATTGTGTCCAAGTGCTGACTGATTTGAGTCATGACATCTTTCAGTACAAGTTCAAAATTCTGTCCACTTCTTCGAGCCAAGTATCTCAGCTCATCCAGGTAGTCAGGGGAGGTTGTCGCTGCCCCTCCCACTGTATCTGTGCATTCTACAGGAAAGGTTTGTATACGGAATGAAATGTCTGGTTCTTCTTTTAGGCTGTAATTATATGGCAATATTGGTTCGAGAGTAGTTAAAGCAACAGAGTCAGAAAATTCAATGATCAGGTTTTTAAAGTATGGGCTTGATACATCATTAACATAGGAACTCTTTTCAATGGACCCATATTGTTTTAGAAAACTGATTAATTCATCATCTTTCACCGTATGAGTGACACCAGAAACCATAATGCACTTTGCAGCATTCATTTCAGATAAATTCATGATTTAAGCAGTTCAAATAATATACCCAAGATTCACATAAATGTTAATTCACAAAACCATATCATTCATAACCACAAGCTCCTGGCTAGCTCGCCAAATGTAACCACTATAGAATATTCAGTTGGTTGGGCTATTGTTTATGGCAATTAACGCATTAAGACGACAGAAGAACAGGCTGCTCAGGGAGCTTGTGCATGAATGACACACACAGAACAGATTGGAATAAAGTAAAATATATTTGGTGAAAGTCAAAACAAAGTGGCATACCATTTAATCAAATTACAATGAACAAAATTAACGGTTTTAAACAACAACAACAAAAAGGAAGGCAGTTCTTTGTCAAAGATTTTGACTTTGTGTGAGAGTTCAGTTCAGTTTTTTTTAAAGTTGTGTGACTTTGTGTAAGAGTTCAGTTTATTCCTTTTTTTTAGGATTCAGTTCAGGTTCAGTTTATAATCACGCAAATCCGTAATCCACAGTTCGCGGAGCAAAACAAAATATATTAGTCCTACCAGCTCGCCATCAGTAGAGAATCTGTTTGGTCCCATGAAAAAAACCTGACCTAAAAACAAGGTCAAAACAGGATCTCAGTTCAGTTACCGTAACATTTCAACATTCATAATAAAAACAGTTGCGCAACAAATCAAGACTACACATTACGCCCGACAATACCGCCAGCAGTGAGCAATTAGATTAACAATATATATCAATTACATTAACAGAATGTATCAAAACAGCATAGCAGTGCTGCCGAATTAAAGTTAACACATCAAAGTTAATTAGAACATGATGTTTCATTCATAAATTTTAGTTAATGATTGCCGTAATTCAAAACAAACACAAAAATACTCGCATTCTTAGCGGAATTCAACACGCGGATATGCGGAAACAAACCGCGACTTGATTTACGCCAAACTCGGCACTGGCTTTGAATTTGGGGGATTTCAATGATTATTTAAGATCGAAAACGTTTTGGCAAAACTCACCATTGAGTCGTGTGTGAGAAGAATGTGGAAAGTAATGTTTAAAGCCGAGTAGTTGTCATCCAGTCCAAACGCCAGTTGCACAGACACAGTGAGAGCGGAGTGGGAGGGGCGGAGGAGCAGACAGGTACAGAGCTGCTCCAGTCATTTATTCACCAACCAATTGGGAGTGAGCCAATCAGGGTCAAACACTGACTAGGTAAGGGTAACCCTACATGGAAGGGGTTACACACACACACATACACACACACACACACACATATATAAACACACACAGGGGGCGAGTGCGCTGCCCGAGGACACAACGACTTCATTCACTTGTGGGAATCACAAACAATGATATTTCTGTGCAGAGCTGGAGTCGAACCACCAAACTTCAGATCAGAGGATAATCTCGTAGGTTATATAATTACACTGAGGTAGTATCAGGCCTTATTTTTAGATATATTTATATTTACAAAGGTACACTGTGGAACTTTACTGGTGGAGGGTCTGCCACCCTGTTGTCTCCATGGAGATGTTAATTAATTTAAAGGAAAGTCGGCTGTGATTGACCAAAAAGAGGTGGAATTCTGATAAAAATGAATATTTGCACAGTGTTTCCTCATCAAAAACACGTCTGAGGAGGTTTTAGATCATCCTTACATGTTTGAGTCATCTAGAGATCTGTCCAGGGCCCTATTTAAACCCTCCTTACATTTAGCTGTAAGATCCTGTCCAAAGCTCCGCCCACAAGCCTACATCACCCTTGTACGAGGCTCCGCCCACAAGCCTACATCACCCACGCTCCACACGACAATCCTCCATAAATAAACAAAAACATGACACAAACTGTGCACTATGACGTGACAAACCTGGTGTGATGTGCAGTAGTTTCATTCGTGCGATGCAGCTGACTGTGTTGTCATCGTGCTCTGAAGGGGGAGCGACTTAGCAAACATGTTAATCCGTTGTTTTGTGTGAGGACTGATCTAAATATGTCCTGTGTTAGAGTTAATAGTTGTTCAGTAACAGCAGCTCCTTCACACAATGGCGCCACCAACAGGATGAATGGAGGAGGATCCTGTTGGTGACGCCATTCTGACATTTAACTCAGTTCTAACACGACTTCAGACTGAACACAACAGAACAGCAGGTTTCAGAACATTCTAAAGGACAAGGGCTTCACAGAGATGGACATGAGCACAGGGACAAACAACTATTCAAAACTATATACTGTGTCTTTTCAGGGGTCAAAAGTCCTCAAAATGGCGCCTGTATTAATAAAGTGAAACAATAATGTCCCATTGAGAGGGGCACATGTAAAATGGCTCTAGTCACGTGGCAGAGTCTGTGTTGGACATGGACACATATATTGGACTCATGGACTTTGTCTCTAACTGATCAGGTACAACATTTGTGTATTTGTCTTTTGAATAATCCTTTTAAGACAGAACATGTGAAAGAAACAGCAGCTCTAGTACTGATGGTTTTCACACTTTAGAATGTGAAGATCTTATACTCTTAGATTTAAGCTCAAATGTTCAGATATTATTTAATGAAAACACATGATAATGACTCTGTGACAGCCACACCCTCTGCAGCTACAGGCCTTTACCTGTGAACACTGTGACCTTTGACCTCACACACCACACACGCTCCTCCACTGAGATGGAACTAAAATGTTCCACTCTTCATCTGTCAGAGTAAAGTGACGTCTTTTTCCACATTTATTTTGTAATATTTGCAGTCGTGGCTGTTAAAATACTGCATATTCTAAATATTTCTGATGACAGTTGTAGTTGAAAAATGAAGTAAAAACGTCACAAAACACATCGCACTGACTTGAGGGTTTATAGTTCAACAGTAAAAGTATTTCAGTTTTTTATTTATCCATTCCATCCATCCATTTTCTTCCGCTCATCCGGAGCCGGGTCGGGGGGGCAGCAGTCTAAGCAGGGACTCCCAGACTTCCCTCACCCCGGACACGTCCTCCAGCTCCTCCGGTGGGACCCCAAGGCGTTCCCAGGCCAGAGAGACATAGTCCCTCCAGCGTGTCCTGGGTCTTCCCCGGGGCCTCCTCCCGGTGGGACATGCCCAGAACACCTCCCTAGGGAGGCGTCCAGGAGGCATCCTGAGCAGATGCCCGAGCCTCAGCTGCTCCTCTCGACGTGTAGGAGCAGCGGCTCTACTCCGAGCTCCTCCCGTGTGACCGAGCTCCTCACCCTATCCCTAAGGGTGCGCCCGGCCACTCTGCGGAGGAAACCCATTTCAGCCGCTTGTATCCGCGATCTTGTCCTTTCGGTCATTACCCAGAGCTCATGACCATAGGTGAGGGTAGGAACGTAGATTGAGGTAAATCGAGAGCTTCGCCTTCCGGCTCAGCTCCTTCTTTACCACAACGGACCGATACAGCGACCGCATCACTGCAGACGCTGCACCGATCCGCCTGTCAATCTCCCGCTCCATCCTTCCCTCACTCGTGAACAAGACCCCGAGATACTTGAACTCCTCCACTTGGGGCAGAGACTCTCCACCCGGAGAGAGCAAACCACCTTTTTCCGGTCGAGAACCATGGCCTCGGATTTGGAGGAGCTGATTCTCATCCCAGCCGCTTCACACTCGGCTGCAAACCGCCCCAGTGCTGCAGGTCCTGGCTCGAAGAAGCATCAGGACAACATCATCTGCAAACAGCAGAGATGAAATCCTGTGGTTCCCAAACCAGGCCCCCTCCGGCCCCTGGCTGCGCCTAGAAATTCTGTCCATAAATATAATGAACAGAACCGGTGACAAAGGGCAGCCCTGGCGGAGTCCAACATGCACTGGGAACAGGTCTGACTTACTGCCGGCAATGAACACAGCTCCTGCTCCGGTCATACAGGGACCGGACAGCCCTTAGCAAAGAGCCCCGGACCCCATACTCCCAGAGCACCCCCCAAAGGACACCACGAGGGACACGGTCGAATGCCTTCTCCAGATCCACAAAACACATGTGGACTGGTTGGGCAAACTCCCATGAGCCTCGAGGACCCGATGGAGAGTATAGAGCTGGTCCAGTGTTCCACGACCAGGACGAAAACCACACTGCTCCTCCTGAATCCGAGGTTCGACTATCGGTCGGATTCTCCTCTCCAGTCCCTGGAATAGACCTTACCGGGAAGGCTGAGGAGTGTGATTCCCCTGTAATTGGAACACACCCTCCGGTCCCCCTTCTTATACAGAGGGACCACCACCCCGGTCTGCCATTCCACAGGTACTGTCCCCGACCGCCACGCGATGTTGCAGAGACGTGTCAGCCAAGACAGCCCCACAACATCCAGAGACTTGAGGTACTCAGGACGGATCTCGTCCACCCCCGGAGCCTTGCCACCGAGGAGCTTGAACCACCTCAGTGACTTCAGCCAGGGTGATGGACGAGTCCGCCTCTGGGTCCCCAGTTTCTGCTTCCTCCTCGGAAGACGTGACAGTGGGATTGAGGAGATCCTCAAAGTATTCCTTCCACCGCCCGACAACATCCCCAGTCGAGGTCAGCAGCTCTCCACCCGCACTGTAAACAGTGTTGGTGAAGCACTGCTTTCCCCTCCTGAGGCGTCGGACGGTTTGCCAGAATCTCTTTGAGGCCGTCCGATAGTCCTCCTCCATGGCCTCCCCGAACTCTTCCCAACCCCGAGTTTTTGCCTCTGTGACTGCCCGAGCCGCGGAACGCTTGGCCCGCCGGTACTCATCAGCTGCCTCAGGAGTCCCACGAGCCAACAAGGCTCGATAGGACTCCTTCTTCAGTTTGACGGCATCCCTTACTTCCGGTGTCCACCATCGGGTTCGGGGATTGCCGCCGCGACAAGCACCACAGACCTTACGACCACAGCTACGAGCAGCCGCATTGACAATAGAGGTGGAGAACATGGCCCACTCGGAGTCCATGTCTCCAACCTCCCCCGGGATCAGGGAGAAGCTCTCCCGGAGGTGGGAGTTGAAGACCCCCCTGACAGAGGGCTCCGCCAGACGTTCCCAGCAGACCCTCACAATTCGCTTGGGCCTGCCAGGTCTGTCCGGCTTCCTCCTCCGCCAGCGGATCCAACTCACCACCAGGTGGTGATCAGTTGACAGCTCAGCCCCTCTCTTCACCCGAGTGTCCAAGACACGCGGTCGGAGGTCAGATGACACGACAACAAAGTCGATCATCGACCTCCGACCTAGAGTGTCCTGGTGCCATGTGCACCGATGGACACCCTTGTGCTCGAACATGGTGTTTGTTATGGACAAACTGTGACTAGCACAGAAGTCCAATAACAAAACACCGCTCGGGTTCAGATCGGGGAGGCCGTTCCTCCCAATTACGCCCCTCCAAGTGTCACTGTCCTTACCCACATGGGCGTTGAAGTCCCCCAGGAGAACAACGGAGTCCCCGGTTGGTGCACTGTCTAGTACCCCTCCCAGGGACTCCAAGAAGGCCGGGTACTCTGCACTGCTGTTAGGCCCGTAGGCCGACACAACAGTGAGAGACCTGTCCCCGACCCGAAGGCGCAGGGACGCGACCCTCTCGTTCACCGGAGTGAACCCCAACACGAAGTGGCTGAGCTGTGGGGCAATGAGCAAGCCCACACCAGCTCGCCGCCGCTCCGTTTTTTATTTATGTTGTTAATAACTGTATATATGTCAATAATGATATGAATCCTTACAGTCTAAATAAAAGAGTTACTACATTAGACATTTTAGTCGACTAAGCCACCACTGACCCTTTAATCAACAGAACCACTGCAGGACAACAGCCTTAATTCAGACACACTGGGTGAAGTGTCTTGCCCAAAGACACAAGGGCAGTATATTAGACAGAGCTGAAAACTGACAACTTCATAAGACTCTCCAGCTGAACCAACGTCACAAACTCACAGAACTGGACGGTCCACATTGTGTCGTCTCTGAAACCTCCCATCAGGCCTCTGTTCAACCAGCTCAGACACGAGGAAGTGCATTTAAAAACATCCACATTTACTGTTAATGACACATTCGATCTGCGTCTGTCAACTGTGGAAAAACAAGGTACGACTTTATTATTTCTATATGTGTTTTTATAGTTTATATTTTGTGATAAAAGCAGTATTTTCCTTCAGATGTGCAGTAACTGATATTTAAAAGTCACTGTCACCTGCTCCAGTTTATTGAACCATAAAGAAGAAACAGGAGCTCGTTTCAGCTGTGAACAATTTATGTGGTTTATTTCATTAAATGAACAGTTGGAAAATGGTGTGTATATAGTGTATATAGTGTGTATGTAGTGTATAGTGTATATAGTGTATATAGTGTGTATAGTGTGTATGTAGTGTATAGTGTATATAGTGTGTATAGTGTGTATGTAGTGTATAGTGTATATAGTGTGTATAGTGTGTATGTAGTGTATAGTGTATATAGTGTGTATAGTGTGTATGTAGTGTATAGTGTATATAGTGTATATAATATGAAACTGTGTCCTCTGCATTTGACCCAACCTTAACATTCTAAATCAGGGGTCACCTTTTTGAGACTGAGGGTGTTTCATGGGACTTGTTTGCTAAAAACCTCCTAAATAACAAAACTGCCTGGATAACAAACGTTATAATAGTGATGTTAAAAAGCAGTGTTTTTATAACACTATGTGAAGTGATCGCTCACATATCAATAATAATAATTTTACACAATTATCAGTAATTTACACATCAATACAAATCAGAAACACTTATTAATGTTTATTTGCTCAAACATTTGAGAGTTCTGTTGTATTTGTAATGCAGACGATCACTTCTAACATTTTTAAGCCAAGAAAACAACACTTTTTTTTGCCTGAACAGGTTAATAAGTTCTTTCTAAACATTTAACGTTTTGTAACAGACAGGTGCTGCCCTCTTGTGATCACCATGAGTACTACATCAGCCTTGTTTTAGTAATAAATGCAGATGTTTTAATATTAGGGAAGACATGTTTACACTTTATCCCAGTAAAGTCTCTCTAAATATATTTAAATGTGGAGTTCAGTTCAGGCTGTTATCCCTGATTCTGCAGGTTTAGTTTGTCGTGTCCTCACATGGTGGAGTTAAAAGGCAGATTATACAATAAAGGAAAGATTCCACATCTAAAATAAATGGTCCATTTTCTGTTTCCACCCTTGTGCTGTCCTTAAATTAACTGTACAAATGTAAACCACTCGGCTTCTTTTCCCTGGGCCTGATCACAGGTGTGAGTGACACGTGTCCACCTGTCTCCTGCATGTATGACATCATCTGTAGCCCCGCCCACGTCAGATCTGAGCCAAAAATCTAAAAAAAAAAGATGAGACATTAAAGTGAAAGGACAAGTCTTGATACTAGGTCTGACCTTTTACAGTCGACATGAGGATCCTGTGTGATGAACATTGTTTTTAAATGTTTGTACAGTTCTAAATCACAGCAGCAGTCGCCTCACAGGATCAAAACTGTTTAACCAACACAAAGTCACAGAATCAACAGAGGAACAGTCACTGGTCCAGTTACACAGAACATCAAGTATAAATGCAGTACTTTCAAGAGTCAGTATGGGACTGGCCCCAGCTGTAGATAACAGAGGTGTAAATAATGAACAGACCATGGAGAGTCTGTCTTTAGACCTGGTTTATTTCCTGTTCATTTCCTGTTTATTTCCTGTTTATTTCCTGTTCATTTCCTGTTCATTTCCTGTTTATTTCCTGTTTATTTCCTGTTCATTTCCTGTTTATTTCCTGTTATCGTCCTTGTTCTTGAATAGACATAATTGTGTTTTTCGATGGTTTTAAATGACTTTTATTTCTCACATATTTATAAAGATTTGCTTTAATCGTCTTCTGGCAGTGATTTGGACTTTTGGGCTGTGGATTTAATTAAAATGAGACTGTGTTTGGTTTTGGTCGTGTCTTTTGGTTCATTCTGTGGCTTTTTCATTTCTATTATTGAATATTTCATTACATTTGGTCTTTTTATTCTGTTATATTTAGTGGTTTTCTTGAGTCGTACAAAGTATTGTCTGGACTTCCATGTTTCCATGTTTGATTTTGGACTTTTTGCAGTGGCTTCATGCGTCGCCTCCTCCTGAGGGTCTGAGATCACATGAACCTGGACTGAGCATGGATCAGAGAGAGACCAGAGAGGACGGAGCCCCTCCCTCTATAAAAGCTCACAGGTAAGAGAGGATCACTAACACTCCACCACTGTTCTCCATGTCAGAGCTCAGACTAAAGCCACTGCTCCATCTGTGTCCACAGACCTGCTCCTGGGGCCAGCGGGGAGTCACTGAAGAGTGACGGCTCTAAAGGACTAGGAGTTAATTTTAAAAGAAAACATGGTCCAGAGTGAGTCAGACTCAACACCTCAGAATGTCACCACTTTATGTTCACAGCCTTTTTAGAATCATATGGACACTTGTTTTTTTTATAAGAGCCAACAGTCGACAAACGTCTGTCAGGAAAGAAAGAAAACAACAGACTTTAATAATTCAGATAAAACTGTCATGGTCCAGACAAATAGACACGTTTATTATAACACAATTTATACACAAAGAGTTTGACATAAGAAGAAAAACATTAAAATCACCAAGTCTGGACTAAACCGGGACTAAACCAGGACTAAACCAGGACTAAACCAGGACTAAACCAGGACTAAACCTGTCGTAATGGCAGGCAAATCAGACCAAACAGTGCAGGACTCGGGAAAGGATTACAGTGTTTATTTACAGATTGTGAATTACAGTTCAATAAGGTGAGTTGATCTGGCGGGGAACAGGAGACGGGGTGTGGGTCAGGATCCAGGGGCGAAGCAGGCGGAGCAGCGGAGCTGACAGTGCGGGCAGCGCCGGGGCAGGGAGCAGAGCGTGAACCGGGGTCCGGGGACGTGGAGTGCAGGGACGGAGACAGGGCGACCAGAGCCAGGACAGGGAGCAGGGTGCAGAGCGGGGTCCAGAGACGCAGAGTGCGAAGAACAGGACGAGACGGTACCAGGTCGGAGAGACAGAAGGATCAGAGCCGGCAGCGCAGGAGCCGGGAGGGTCCAGAGAACCGGATGACATACAGAAATCCAATGAGCAGGATACAAAAGGCAAAAGTAGTAAAAGGCAAGACAAGCTAGAGTATTCATGTGAACACGCGGACGATCTGGCACCGTGTGTCTGGTCCTGGCTCCTCTTATCCACGGCAGGTGGTGGTAATTGCAGTGACGAGCTGCAGGTGCGCGCAGGAGGAGCCAGGAGCTCAGCCCAGCTCTGGCTCCGGCAGGTGGGGGAGGGAAGGAACAAGGCAGGAGAGAAAACCGGGAACAGGAACGGTGCGGATATGAGGAGGGAGGGGGGCGGAGGAGAGCCGGGTGAGGAGGATGAGAGCCAGGCGAGGAGGAGAGGGAGGCGGGTGGAGGAGGGCCAGGCGGGGAGGAGGAGAGGGTCCAACTGTCATCGGGGCATCTGAAAGAGTTACACTCCACAGGGGGAGTGGGACAGGGGACAACATGTGAATAGCATTGCTGATGAGAAAATAGGACAAAGCAGAGGATAGTGCTCAGGTTGCCATACTTCCCCCAGCTAGTTACTCCTACTGCAGCTTATCTTATCCCGGGTTTTAATAACCCTAACTCCCTCACTATGTAACCTAAGAGGAAGGTTTTAAGCCTGGTCTTAAATACAGAGACTGTGGGGGCCTGTTTAACATCAGCAGGGAGTTGATTCCATAGCACAGGAGCTTGGTAACTGAATGCTCTCCCTCCCTCTCTGTTTGGCTGTTTGCGGTTGACGGGAACCGGCCGATCAGTGACAGCCTGGATTTTTTCTGGATCTGCCTTCACCCGGCCCCGCCCCACAATGAAACCCAAGAAACTGACCTCCTCAACGTGGAATTCGCATTTCTCTGCTTTTACATATAACTTATTCTTCAGGAGACATTGCAGGACATGACGAACGTGGTGCTGATGTTCCTGCGGGGACTGGGAGAAAATCAAGATATCGTCAAGGTACACAAAGACAAAACGATTTAGGAAATCACGGAGAACGTCATTAATGAGAGCCTGGAACACCGCAGGGGCATTAGTAAGGCCGAAGGGCATGACCAAGTACTCGAAGTGGCCAAGAGGGGTCTTAAAAGCTGTCTTCCACTCGTCCCCCTCCCTTATGCGCACCAGGTGGTATGCGTTCCGTAGGTCAAGCTTAGAGAATATGGTGGCCCCGTGGAGGGGAGTGAAGGCTGAATCAAGAAGAGGTAGAGGATATTTGTTCTTCACAGTAATGTTGTTGAGACCCCTGTAATCAATGCAGGGACGAAAGGACTTGTGCTTCTTGGCTAAGAAGAAAAACCCTGCACCAACCGGGGAGGAAGATGGATGAATAATACCGGCGGCCAGGGAATCTCGGATATACTCCTCCATGGTTTCTCGTTTGGGCTTGGACAGGTTATAAAGCCGGCTAGATGGTAAGGGAGCACCAGGCAGGAGATCAATTGCACAGTCATACGGGCGGTGAGGTGGTAACGAAAGCGCCCGGCTCCTCCCGGAGGTAGTGGTACTCCACCGGAACAGATGAGAGGTTCGAGATGTCCGGAGACAGACCGGAAGTGGAGCTGGCTCCCCCTCACTGGGCGTGAGGCGTCTCACGATGGTTACTGGATAACACAAGCGTAACGGGTTCCGTGATGTGCGTCATGCGAGCAAGAAACCGCCCATTAAGAGCCTGGGCATTGAAGGGGTGTTCCAGGGCCTCAAGCGTAATCCCGAGCTGCTCTGCCAACTGCACATCAATAAAATCCTCTTCCACCCGAGGGCTAAGATGGGTAAGGTGTCCGAGCGTACACACAGAGTGGCGTCCAGCCGCAGTCTATTATTCCTCTCTGGGATGCCAGGCTGACCCACCAGTACTCCCAGTGCTACTGGTGGGCGCCCCCTTTTGGCTGCACCGGGCAGGCAGCAATAAAATGTCCTCGTTGGCCCCAATAGAGACACTCCCCCGCCGTGGACGCTCCTGGGCCTACAAGAGGGTCAAGCTGCATAGGTTCCTCAGGGGGCGGCGGAGCAGAACGCGTCTCGTGCCGGACTGAAGACCGGCGTCTCTCCCTCCGGCGCGCCTGTAGCCGATTATCAATCCAATTTGCCAGAGTAATAAGAGAGCTTAAGTCGGAGGGCTCCTCACGGGAAACCAGCTCGTCTTTTAAATGTTCGTTAAGCCCTTTTCAAAAGGCGGCCCGTAGCACACTATCGGTCCAGTCCACCTCCACAGCATACGTCCAAAACTCGATAGTGTAGTCTGCTACGGACCTGGACCCCTGGGCGAGGCTTAACAGACGGGAGGCGGCATTTGCCTGGTAGTGCGGGCGATCAAAATCTAGTTTAAAAGCGGACACAAAGTCATTAAAGTTCAAATTGTCCACAGGCGTGTTCGAGAGTCGTGCCTCTGTCCACTGGAGAGCCCTTCCCTGGAGTAATCCACAGATGTGCACATGGAACATGAACATGCATTGGAACAAGAAACCCCGACAAAACTGGGCCGACCTGAGTACGGCTCGGGATCCATGCCCCTCAATTCCGGAGGCCGCGGCGGCACCGCGGTCCCGATGGCGGCAGAGGCGGCAACAGGCACCGCGGGCGAGGCAGCGAGCAGCGCGGCGACTTGGTTAGTGAGTTGGGACACCTGTTGAGTGAGAGTCTGGTTACAGTCCAGCAAAGACCGGATGGATTGATCATGCTGTCCAATAATCACTCTGTGATGGGAGAACGCCTGGCGGAGCGTCTGATCTGGTCCCGAGTCTGCTTGGTCCATAGTGGCCAGATCGTTCTGTCGTAACGCTGGTGCAGGTGGGACCATAAAAGGTGCGGAACTCGGAGCAAGTTTACAGTGGTTATTTACAGTTTGTGAATTAACACACAAGTATTGATTAGACCTGGCTCCTCTTATCAACGGCAGGTGGCGTTGATTGCGCTGATGGGATGCAGGTGCGCGCGGGAGGAGCCAGGAACTCCGCCCAGCTCCAGGTTCAGGCAGGTGAGGGAGGGGAAAAGCACACAGGGAGACAACACAGGAGGCAGAAAATGCGTGCATAATGACTAAACCAGGACTAAACCAGGACTAAACCAGGACTAAACCAGGACTAAACCAGGACTAAACCAGGACTAAACCAGGTAGATGTGTTCACAATAACCAGTCTATTTGTAATGTACAGAAGATATTTATTATCAGTGGACCAGAACATGTACAGACTGCATGTAGAGAACAGAATGTGACTGCAGCGACCCCTACAGTAAACTCACGGTAACACTATGGTGAACAGTGTGGACAATCTTAATGACAATCTGTGTGAAAACTGAACCACAGACAGAACCAGAAGACACTGTATGTGATGATTCTGGAGTGAGATGAACACAAGTGTTAAGAAGAGTCACTGTGACTGAAGTGTGTTTTCTTCTGTGTCTCAGGATCCACCAGAAAACTCCTCCATCTGAACCTGGTCCCATCTGTGAGTCCCTCAGGAGTGACCGGTCTATGGATCCTCCACCTAAGTTTTCCACAGAACCGTGAGTTTCCACAAGTGTTGAATAAAACAAATTAAATGAACATAAGTGTTTGATGAGTCTCTCTCACAGAGTGGAGCAGCAGGGTCCAGAGGTCTCCAGTGGTCAGCACCATCAGACACAGCTGGACTCCATATTTAAGGTCTGTCACTAAAGTTTGTAAATGTTCAGATGAATGAGAACTTGTTCCACACAGATCTGACACTGACTGCATTTGTGTTGTTTATAATGTGTCTGTTCAGCTTCTGGAGGAGGACATCTTCACTTTTGTCCAGAAGGAGCTGAAGAAGCTCCACAAGGTTCTGAGTACAGATTACCCAGAATGCTTAGAGCCAGAGGAGGATGAAGAGCAGAGGCAGCAGCAGTGGCTGTTCTGAAGATCACACTGA